>NW_013666198.1:244607-253195 GCF_000517525.1 Limulus polyphemus | reverse complement strand
TTCCATAGTGAAGCTTGACGTACTGGTGTACGTCTAACAAATTACAACTGTAGAGCCCCGTAATTGTCTCCATAGTGAAGCTGCGTAGGTGTCACTCTAACAAATTACACTGTAGAGCCCCTGAATTGTCTCCATAGTGAAGCTAGCGTAAGGTGTCACCCTAAACACATTAACTGTAGAGCCCCTGAATTGTCTCCATAGTGAAGCTAGCGTAAGGTGTCACCCTAAACAAATTAACTGTAGAGCCCCTGAATTGTCTCCATAGTGAAGCTAGCGTAAGGTGTAACTCTAAACAAATATCTACTACTGCCTTCATCTTCTGCGTTACGTTTGGCACTCGTTTATATTCTCTACAAAAAAACAAATATGAAGCTCAGAACATTAGCAATCTGCGGGCAACTGGATCAAAACCCGTCACCGAACATGCTCGCCTTTTCAGCCGTGGAGGTATTACAATGTTACGGTTGCTTCCAATATTTGTTGGTAAAGAGTAGTCCAAAAGTTGTTGGCGATGGGTGGTTTTGGCTAGCTGACTTCCCTCTAGTCTATCACTTCAAAATTAGGGACGAGTAGCGCAGATAGCTCTCGAGTAACGCAGATAACCCTCGAGTAGCTTTGCGTGAAAATTTAACAAACAAACGATAATTTATTTGTTATTTAAAGCTGAGAAAGCGAAGGTCTCAGTTCTAACTCGTCATTCATGTACAACATAAACTAAATTAAGTAGAAAACGTACCTAACCTAGTGTAGCCTGTGCTGACTAACCCTTAATAAAGGATATTAACAAGGCAGTAATGAGTTGCGGGAAATTTCGAGTTTTTAATGTCACGCTACAATCCCAACTTTACTATCTTTCTCTCCCTCTGCTCATGTGGCACTAAAATATTATGTAATATGCGAGGAGGTCAGGTTAATGAGGTCGCGTCATACACTGCAACAAGGACCTCATAGAAAGATATATTATACAACTCTTTCGATTTAAGTGTTAAATTAAGCAGCTGTTGGGAGGGTGGGGACAGGAGGCCAGCAGGCAAGCATTAATTTGCCTTCTTAACAGCCGCTGGTCAAGTGAATAACTTCAAGAATAATACTGTTATTGAATTTTATAATTTGAAAACATCTTCCAATCCGTTTGTTTTTCTTAGAATGCTTCCTAATATAAGTATTGATAATATCTTAATTTGATGGGGGGTGGGGATTACTCTTTTTTATCTTCATTCGAAGAGAATATACCTCATTATTAATGAATATATATATATATAATTTATTGTTTGTTTGTAACGTTTGTGGAATTAGTTGTTAATACCAGACACAACTATAAGTGGGTGTGGACATTATACAAATCATACCACAGCCACGTCTGTCAGACATAAACTGTATGTTTGTCAGCCTTTGTAATCAGGAGGAGGCTACGATACCAGGATCACACTGTAAGACTGTGTCTTGTAATTAAAAGAACCCTTTCCTAGAACTGTGGATAAACCGTTAAGAATGTTCTTCACTGTACCCTCGATTTTTTTGTTACTTGATGCTAGGATAAGATAAATACCATTCTCTCATGTTTAAAGATTGATATAATAAACTTGAGCTCGTCTCTTTCCCTGAGCAAGGTATATTCCATCACCCGTTGAATTTCATCACATGAATTTAAAAAAAATCCATCTCCCTCTTTAGAGTGAAGTGTTCGATGTCTTAATTTTACACAATATGGTAAGAAATCCAGTGATTTTTCCTAACGCTTTTGTGTATATAATGATTTCTCCGAAATATTTAAGCACACATATATATTAAGTGACTCACTTTGCACTTTTCAACAGCACAGGTCAAGCATGCTACTTCTCCAAACACTTATATCTAAACAGTTTTATCCAGCATTTCCAACGAGTCATAATTCGAGTCCAGTCCACCATACTTAAAGCGTATAATACAGGATTGTATCAAAGGGTAACTGAATTAATATCTAACAGCCACTGTTTCATCCACTTTATAATAAGTTATTAGCATTATGTACGTATTAGTGAGCTTCGTCCAGACAATCAGATGTTTGTGGTTTGGACGAAACAAAAAAATATTATGAAATGCACAAAAGATTAAGTAAGCCTGGCGGAATGTTCTAGTGATATTGAGTTAAAAAGTTTAAAAGATATAGCATAATAAGAGAAAATTTATAAATGCTACTTGATTTCATACCCTTCTTCATCGGGATTCGGTCCATGTTTTAAACCAGGGAGGATCAGGTTCCACGTTAACCTCTTTATCCCTTGATTTCAATGTTTGTTTGTTTTTAATTTTGAGCAAAACCACTTGATGGCTATCTGCGCTAGCCGTTCCTAATTCAGCACTGATAGACTAGAGGAAAGGCAGCTAGTCAACACCACTGACCGCCAACTCGCGGGCTACTCTTTTACCAATGAATAATGGGATTGACCATACATATAACGCCCTAACGACTGAAAGGACGAGCATCTCCGGTGACGGGGATTCGAGCCCGCAACCACAGAAGAAGACAGACGAGTGCTCTGTCGAAACATGTAGTATCTATTAAAATTTGTCATTATGCTTAGGCACAACTCGTTGTGTCTTATAAATACAAATAGTCCTAGCGTAATGTGCTTCCCTACACAAATAATCTACATAGTTAACATGACCATTTTAAGACCTGAATGAGAAAAGCGCCTTTAGAAACCCTGAATTAGGATGTTTTCACTGAATTTTTTCCATGAGTTTTTTTTGTATAACTTATCTAGGGAACGTTTTTTGAAAATTGACTATGTATGTGTATAACACCCACACACACATATACATAATCATAGACATTTATATACAATAGGCTTTTAGATACATTGTTTGTGTTTCACTTAATTTGAATTTGTAGGGGGCGTTAATAACTTACCAGAATGTTGTTTTGTTTGAGGTGTGTAAGCTGATTATGTAAAAGTTTTTTAAAACATGTGTTCAAATCATCTGTGCTTGAAATTCTTCAGCACCTATAAACTGGGTATTTTTTCTTTGTTTATATAAATATATTTAGAAAGGAACACCATAAAAACTATTACAGTCAGAGAGTCGTGAGACCCACAAGAACTTTTGTCGTTAGAGCCGTGCATAATTTACCTCTAAAAGGTCAGCGAAGGTCATACCGCTAGCAGTGGGAACGGCGTCACGTCAAACCAGCGGTGATCGACCTATTCTAGTACACCTACAACTTCTAAGAACTTATGAGTGAAAGCAAAGAATAATGTACGACAATCGTACCTGATGATAACAAAACCTTGTCAAAACTTTGTACATTTGCTGTTATGTTAAACTTATATTAAAGTTTTCTTCATCACCCAATCAAGCCGTCTCCATGCATTATTAACGTACGACAATGTTTCAAAAACACTATATCTGCTATATCCAGTGCTGATGAGGCCTTTCGCACAATACCACGACTCATCAACTCTGCTGGGACACAACGTACAAAATAGTGGTTGAAACGCTATCTATGTTGTTAAGCAGAATGAACGTTAACAATAACTTTTGTTATACCAATTTTTAGGCCTATTGGTTTTCATATATTCCGCCATTAGCAACAGTTGTTATGGTGTGAAGTAGATTAAATTGCTGAAATGTAATTTTTTATAAATTTTATATGAGTAATTTATAAATCAGAATTAGGGCAAGGATTAATACCACAATATTATTATTTTTCAACCTCAGTTATTTATTATTTTACTTGAATTAACTGCTGGCACTGTAAGGCAGCGGAAATCGACCTATTCTTCCACACCTGGGAACAGAGAGCTAAGAAAATTTGGTAGTTTTCACAGGTGATTAACACTCACAAGGCATCAGTATAAGTCGACAAGTCTGGATAAATGAGTTTGACTTCCCAGCTGAGAACGTGTAAATAAAACCAAATACAATTAGTTTGTAAGTGAAAAAGGTTTATCCAATTTTTAATATGGATCCCAATGTTTATCAGGTATTTTATTACGTGATAGTACATTAACTTTCTATCCTACTTACAGACAACATCTGGAGTCTTAATACCAAACTACATTCGTGACAAAAATACACTTCAATAATACTTAAAGATGATTTTGATATTCTGTAACACATGAAGTCTTAACATCAAACGACATTCATGACAAAAGACACTTAAACAGCACTTTAAGATGATGTTAGTATTATATAACACCTGTAGACTTGACACCAAACTACCAGTGGCCCAGCGATGTGCTTGAGGGCCTATAACGCTAAAATTCGAGTTTTGATCTAAGCGGTGGGCGCAGCGCAGGTAGACCACTCTGTATCTTTGCACATAACAAGAAACAGAGTATTTAATTGGCTAATTTGCTCGTTTGGTAGCTTTTCGCTGGTGTAGTATTTTAATGTAAACAATTATATATATTCATTACAAGTCTGTTGTTACAATAGCAAACAATAACCCAGAACTCTAATAGGCGCAGAGCAGAGATGTGTATGGCTGGGTGGTTAGCGTGACGATCTGAATCTGAGGCTTTATTTCACGACCCGTTGCTGCAAAAACATACTCCGCACTTTGGGGTCGTGTGTGTGTGCTATAAGAGTGACGGTCAGATCTCACTATTCGATGAGACAAGAGTAGCCCAAGAATTAACGGCTGTTAATAGATGTCTTTCCCCAAGTTAAATATGAGAAACAGACAGGCGCATATAACTCTTGTGTAGCTATGAGGAAAATTCCTAAATATAGAAACTTATGGGAACAAAAGTGATCACAACTGATCTCTAAACAAGAAAATAATAAAAATACAAATAAGCTCTCTCTTTTTTTCAACTCACAGCAAGTGAACGAAGTTAATGAATATTTTTGTTCCTTGAATCACTGTTTTCAAGTTTACATAGAATATTACGTCAAAATTATTTCTTGGGCCTTCAAGTGATTCTATTTTATACGCTTTTCTTATCCATTCATTGCTGGAACAAAAATGAAATTCATATTTCACTTTTTTTTTCCTAATTGAAACAATACACAGAATTTAGCATTCCTGACTTTTAAAAAAGATTTAATTCATTTTTATCATGTCATACCTTTAGTCATACAAAATACTTGGTAATTTGACAAATAAATAACCAAGACCCATTTGGCAAAGCAATGTCAGATAGACTGCATTTTATAATCCCAACAAAAATTTTTGGAAAACAAAAGTTATTTAATTTATTATATAAAATTGAAACACAGGTGTCAGGTGACCTAAAATATATGTTTGCGTGATGCACTAAAATAACTAGCGCGTAAACGCATAATCTACTTCTTGGGAAACGTAACTTTAATCTAACTGTTAGGTTTTTTTTTTCCTCAAACTTTATAAAATCATGCTTTAGTTTTGTAAGGCTGAACTGTGCTTGAAAACTATTATACCAGCTTTCGTTTTATGATTTCAACATTATAATTGCATATTTAGCTTTGTGGTGTAAACATTATTATACCAGCATTATTTTTGTGCTTTAAAGACTATTAGGACAGCTTTATTTAGTTTTGTGCATTAAAGATTGATATACGAGCTTTATTTTTCTAAGGCTGAGCTGTTATCATACCAGCTATACTTTAAACATTATTATATCAGCTTTAATTTTGTAGTTAAGGATGAGCTGCGATGAAAACGTTATTACTACTTTAGTTTTGCAAGGCAGGGCTGTATTTTCGAAGAATCGTGTAATTAAGAGAGGTTAAAATGATCCATTGAGGATCAAAGATAGTTAAACCTTAACTTCACGATAACAACATGTTCTTCCCATTAACGTGAAGTCGTTGTTCCCAAGAACGAATCTGAACGAGTGATTTTGTTCTATGCATCTACTCTCACGTTTCATTTAATAGTTGCGTGTAATGAGGATTTTTTGCTTATACCAGGATAAAATGTGTCGAAGGTTCTGCTAGAAATTGTGAAGTTCTATCACAGGCAGATTTTTTTATTTGTATCTGTATATCTATCTATGTCACACAGTATTTATCTCTCGATATCAGTTGGGCCGAGCGTGGCCTAATGCTTAGCGTGTTGGACTGTGGATCTGGAGTTTCGTAGTTAGCGTCCTGTTTCGTCAAAGACTTGTTAACTATTGCTTTGTAGATGGTTTAGGCAGAGTCTCCAAAATGAAGGAAGACCTGAGATATTCTTGTAAATTAGTCCTCAATTGTTACTCTGAATTAGGCAGTTGTTGCTCATTTCAAATTTGCTCACTCAACCTGTTAACTAGTTCTCTTCTTTCTAGTCTATCACTTCAAAATTAGGGACAGCTAACGTAGATATCCCTTGTGTATTAGCTTTGCGCGAAATTCAACAAATAAACAAACTATATCATTTACATAGTATAAGCACGCAAACACGCCTGAGGATATTCTGACTATAGCATAGCGTAACAAAAACTGTGTTTTGAGACCGAGAAATAAATTCTTATAGTATTATCAACTAGGGTTTGTAACTTTACATATAAAACTGTACATATAAACCAGCTGTGGCTGATAAGGTTTACGAGTAGCTAGCTTCATGTATTTCTAAATCAAGATTCGCAGCTGTAATACAGCTCAGAAAATACACATAAATTTGAAGTTGATGTATGATATATTAAAAAAAAAACACCAACAGAGCTTTAGCAAGATATTTCAACAATATTTTTGATACTTGACATTTATATTCATATCAAAGTGTCTTTTTACATTTAGATGAAGTCTGTCAGAAAAAAAATTCGTTTTCTATGAGAAAACTTCATCTTTCAAAACAAATATATTTGCCTCCAGAAAGAAACAGCGTGAATGTTATTTTAGTCAACTAAATTAACTTTTTGTTTGTTTGTTGTTAAGTGCAAAGATACATAAGGGGCTATCTGTTCTCTGCCTACCGCGGATATCGAAACTCGATGTTTAGCGTTATGAACTCTAAGACTTTCCGTTGAACCACTAGAAGGCAACAAATGAAACAATCACAAAAGATTTCTGTCTGATGAACTTCTGAAGACAGAGGGTAAAAAAAGAAAGAAATTTCAAGAGGTGTTATTTCCATACTTTGGAATCCTGGTCATGCAGATGGATAAAATTAGTTTCACTAATGGGAAGGACACAAACTTGAAATTCAATATCTTTTTTTTTTAATAATGTGAACTCACATGTAGGAGCACCAAGAGTCATCATGGGTACTGTGGAAGAATTGGTATGTGTTCCCCCAAAAGTTTATGGAATGTTTTGTTTTAAGTTAAGCACAAAGCTACACAATGGGCTATCTGTGCTCTGCCCACCACGTGTATCGAAACCCGGATTCTAGCGCTGTAAGTCCGCAGACATACCGCTGTGCTACTGAGGGGCTTTATGTAATGATGTCCTGTACACGAATAAGAGATCGAATGCACGTTTATTCATCGCTTAAACGTTCTCTACTGACTCGATATAATTCGTATTAATTTTTTTTTTTTTTGCTACTCTCATGGGCTGCTGGTGGGCAGTGGGATTCAAGGTAATATTCCCAGCCCTATTAGTGGCTCTGCTCATAAGCTAATGCAAGCAACATTTTTGTTATCCAAAATATATTAGTATTCCTCAAGTTAATGTAAAAAATGTGTTACTGTGGACATTTACATCTGATACGGTTGAGTATAGCAAATAACAATGTTGTACAATCTTATAGTAAATAACAATGACGTGCAATGTTATAGAACATAACAATGACATACAATCGTATAGTAAATAACAATGTTTACCAATCTTACAATAAATAACAATGTTGTACAATCTTATAGTAAATAACAATGACGTGCAATGTTATAGAACATAACAATGACATACAATCTTATAGTAAATAACAATGTTTACCAATCTTACAATAAATAACAATGTTGTACAACCTTATAGTAAATAACAATGACGTGCAATGTTATAGAACATAACAATGACATACAATCTTATAGTAAATAACAATGACGTGCAATGTTATTGAACATAACAATGACATACAATCTTATAGTAAATAACAATGTTGCACAATCTTATAGGAAATAACAATGACGTGCAATGTTATAGAACATAACAATGACATACAATCTTATAGTAAATAACAATGACGTGCAATGTTATTGAACATAACAATGACATACAATCTTATAGTAAATAACAATGACGTGCAATGTTATTGAACATAACAATGACATACAATCTTATAGTAAATAACAATGTTGCACAATCTTATACGAACTAATAATAATATACATACATTCCTATAGTAAATGACAATGATGTACAAACTTATAGAAAATAACAATAACATGCAATATTATAGAATATAAAAATGACTTAAAACATCATAGTAAATAAGGCCTCGCAGAAATTCCTGAAGATCATTCCAAAAAAACAATACTCTTTAGTGAAAAGGTGGAAACGAAATATGCATGCTTATTGAGGAAAGGAAGGAAACGAAATGTGTCATGTCTATTGGGGAAGGGAAGAAAACTAAATGTGTCACAGTTATTGAGGAAAGGAATAAATCAAAATGTGTCATGTCTATTGGGGAAGGGAAGAAAACTAAATGTGTCACAGTTATTGAGGAAAGGAATAAATCAAAATGTGTCATGTCT
>NW_013666198.1:229103-243637 GCF_000517525.1 Limulus polyphemus | reverse complement strand
CTTCAGGCTCAAAGAACAAGACAAGTTCAAACACGATTTAATTTCAAATAAAGCTTTGTTTGATTAAATGCTTTTTTATTTCTCGCATCACAGATTTTATCTGTTTACTGAATAATTTGCTGAAAAAAATACTGATCTATACATTTCAAATCTAAATTTTTACCGTGCAACACCAAGTAACTCAGCTAGTGACTGATAAAAAGTAAAAAAAAAAACAGGTTTGGATCAACAGAATAAAAAAAAGTTTTAAATTATAGCAATAACATTCTTGTTACAACATGCTCATAGCTAGATAAAAGGAGAAATGGACAAACAACTGAATGTCCGGACATACAAATAAGTGGATGGACAGATGAATGGCCGTACAAGCGGACAAATAAGCATACAGCTAGAGAGAGATGATTTGAAGATTTCATTCATGAATCTATATTTAAAATTATATTTTGCTTACCTTTGATTTTAGCAAGAATAAATAGTCAAAATCCGCTACCGTATAATCGAGAAATGTAGGACGTAATTAACAAAGTTG
Source organism: Limulus polyphemus (assembly GCF_000517525.1). Classification (NCBI taxonomy): domain Eukaryota; kingdom Metazoa; phylum Arthropoda; class Merostomata; order Xiphosura; family Limulidae; genus Limulus; species Limulus polyphemus. The sequence continues at coordinate 243,108 of NW_013666198.1, read as the reverse complement.
TAATAATAATTAATTCATGAAGCAGCTGATGAATTGTGTTGGTATACACGAAGCGTAATGCCATTGATGCTGATTATACGATGTTTCGTTTCGTGTATGATGTGTTATTGGACAACCCAATCTTACGCTGGTGAATGAACCGAATTTACATCTTATTTTGGATGATGAATGGTTTGATCTGAAGCTGTGTTTGTATTTGTTTTGTGCACTAAACACCGAACAATTAACGTCCATGATTATGAAACATAAAAAGAAGTTTGTTTTGAAAGGAAAGCTTGTCTCAACTACCCAAGCATGGTTTAATTGTCAGTCCAAGACCCCATAACGTTGCTCTCAGCTCATTCTTAATGAGATCCTCCTTTTGTAATCTATTCACCAATTAAGACCAAATCGTTGGATAAAGACAGGTTATAATTCTCGTGATATGTCACAATCGTAAAGTAGTCGTAAAATTAATACTTAATATTCTGTGAGAACCAAGGTCTTTCAACCAAAAGATACCGACGAAACACAGCGTGAAAACGAGATTTTTAAACTTTATATGCTCAACAAATATATATATATATATATATACAGTTTCATATTAGAATAAGAGACGATACATCTGTATATATACATATATATGTATATAAGTTGGATGAGGGATTTTGATTCTCATACATTGTATATAAAAATTGTAAGACTAGTTTATGTATGTACATATCGCGAGAATTAGAGTATGTCTTATATATACATGGTTGAATATGATATATTAAAACGATTCTGAATATGTAAGTCAGCAAGTCACATGACAATCATGGCCGATATAAAGTCGTGGTAGAACGGAATGTATCACAATCATAGTCTGACGTTGGGCGCTGCGTGTAGATAGTGTGATGCCACCGAAAACTGATCGCTTTTGGGAAGGGTTTGTAAAAGCCCTTTCAAATGCAAAATATTCGTATAATCAGACTATAAAAATGTGATCGGATCGGTATTGTAGAATTTCCAAGCTATGTCCTTTATTTAATGACATTGGAAAACAAAGGATAGTGGATCAATTAGGGTACCAAGACCATCCGGAAAGATACTTGCAATAAGTCGTACTGGTGCCATGGTTAGCAGAGTTCGACAGTTTGTAACAGATGAGAATCCAAGAAAACAAATGTCACTAGAAAAAGCCATCCACGTGTCCCAGGTAACAGAAAATAAGATTATCAAGAAGGGCCGCCATTTGATGAAGCGACGCAAGTCAGGTATACATAAGTTACTTCCACAACATATCAGGACAACCGTCATATATCTCAAGCAGTTGGAGAATGAAACGGGTATATCATAATATTTTGAAAACATACCGCTAAGGTCGCCTTAGGGTTTTTCTGCAATCAGACTGTTGAAGCAAACGTACTGAATAGTGGAAAGCAGAAAGAAAGAGGAGTGTACTCTCAAAGTGACAACCTTACGTCCGAGTCTTTTGCAATGGAAACTGCGCTGCAGAGCTATTATCAAGATACGTGGTCTTCAGATAGAGTATTACTGGACGTGGCAACATGGACTGTAACGAAGGTGGTGAGGCAACGTGGTCTGTAACGAAGGTGGTGAGGCAACGTGGTCTGTAACGAAGGTGGTGAGGCAACATGGACTGTAACGAAAGTGGTGAGGCAACAAAATTATTTTAATCTGGAGTACTCAACTTCCGTATAAACAAGGTCGTTCCTGTTAGTTGGCTTTCTTACATTAAGCCATTTAGAGTAAGATAATCTATTAGTAAATAATTTCTGTTAACATAATGTTTTAATCTTCGAATCTCTCGATTTTTACGAGTCATTAACCAGGCCAATAGATGTATTTAATCTCTACCGCTCACGGATTAAAAGCTGTAATTTCAAGTTTATCATCAAAATTGACGTAAAAACTTAATGTCGGGTTAGGGAAGAGGGTTAAAAGTGCGATACAATCGATATATATATATATAGGTGAAAATAATTATCCGAGCGAAGGTTAAATATTCCTAATTCATAGACTCCACGTAGCAGAGAGTCAAAGATAAGACTGCTGTCACTACCGACGTAAAATCTACCCTTAAGAAATAGTGAAGCCTCAATTTAGGCAAACCCTTATTTCTCATTATTTCCTTCTATAAATTGTTTTTGTGTATGTAGAGGCTCAAATCTGCTCAATGGGCTGTCCGAGCTGAGCCCACGAAATATATGAAAATCTGATTTTTATCCTTATAAACCATCAAGCTGAGCCATTGTGGGGAAGCGGGAGGGGCATAAACTCTCTGACACAGTAAAACTAATCTTTTACTCTCAACAGCGACCGTGTTCTATTTAACGGTTTAGAAAAATTAGGATTGTTATTTCGGTTTCCATATCTAATATTATTCTGAACGTGTACATATAATGGATGTGGAAACTGAAATTAAAATTTACACTGCAAAAGCAGAGAAAGCAGAAGAAGAAAAACGACTTTTACACTTATTACCTTTTTGGGCTGAGCGTAGCCTAGTTCATAACATGCCAGACTCTGAATCTGATGGTTCACGGTTCTTATTCCGTTACAGCAAAATCGTAATCCGCACTTTGGAGACGTGGGTGCGTTATAAGAGTGAGAGTCATATTCCCCTATTCAATTAGAGTCCCAAAAGTTGGCAGTAGGTGCTTTTGGACGGCTAGCGTGGATAGACTTTGTGTAGCTCTGTGCAAATTTCTATGACAAACAAACAATTATGATGCTTTTTATCTAATTAAGACTTGTAGGAGCTTTGTGGAATACTTTTTTTTTCAAGTTGAAAATTCATGAAATATATATATACATAAAAAGAAAACATTTGTCACGTACGTGTTATAAAGTGATGTGAGTGTGAAATCAGAGTTTATTATTGAAATGTGAGAAAAGTCCCGTAAAAGACGCTCGTGATTTTTTGAGAAATCAGTATTTGGTTTGAGATGAAAACTTTTGTAGTATAAACGTAAAGTAGTGAAGTTAAAGCCAAAATGTTTCTCAATGGAACATCCTAAAACGTAGAAGAAGGTATTTAAAATAGTTGTATTATAAAAAATGTCACACATTTTAGTCATTTTCAAATTCAGATTTATTCCGAATGTTGTTTAACTTGTTAAATGCAACTGTTAAATGTTCTTTCCTATCAAATAATATTTAATAATTACTATACTAAACATTGTACCTGTATTAAGATATGGTATAGTATCTTTGAAAATTAATAACCATGGTATAATCAGAATTTAGAATCAGCCGATTAGTCAGCGATAGTTTTATAGACTTAGGACGTTCAAGTCTGGGGTTCGGGCTTGGGAGGTAGATCTAGTATAAGTTAGATGTAAGAAACGCGTCTTGAATTAGCTATACCGATTGCCAGGTTAATTTTTAGAGTGTCACTCTGAGTTTCTAACTTGCTCTGATAGGAAGTTAATATTAATTTCTTCTTCAAAATAAGATACCCGATAACCCAAGCACGTTCCGTTCTGAAAGTAGACCTTTAATTCTTCAAAATAAGAAACCCGATAACCCAAGTACGTTCCGTTCTGAAAGTAGACCTTTCTTCTTCAAAATAAGAAACCCGATAAACCAAGCACGTTCCGTTCTGAAAGTAGACCTTTCTTCTTCAAAATAAGAAACCCGATAAACCAAGCACGTTCCGTTCTGAAAGTAGACTATGTTTAAACAACGTTAGAAATTTCTATACAAGTAACTAATTTGTTTTATTCGATTTGGTTTGATTTATTTTGAATTTCGCGCAGAGCTACACGATGGCTATATGAGCTAGTCGTCCCTAATTTATCAATGATAAGCTAGAGGGAAGGCAGCTATTCAACACCACCCAACGCGAACTCTTGGATTACTTTTTTACCATCGAATAGTGGGATTGACCGTCACACAATAATGCCCCTACGGCTGAAAAAACGAGCATCTCCGGTGACGGGGATTCGAACTCGCGACCCTCATATTGTGAGTCGATTGTGGTGTCGTCTAGCTGTCTTCCCTCTTGTCTATCACTTCTAAATTAAGGACGGCTAGCGCAGATAGCCCTTATGTATCTTGTGCGAAATTCAAAAAACGAACAAACATACAATAAACATAGGAATAACAATTCAATTTTTTAAATTGTGCTTAGGGCACAGTAAAAATGCCTTTGTTATAGATGTTAAAGTTTTCTCTTCAATGACTATAGAAGAATAACGATATGCTAACGTAACGTCAAATATTTGTAAACTGTTATATTAGAACCCGTGCATACAGCATAAATACTGCTTTATGATTTCGTTCAAAAGAAATTCGAAACTTACAAATATTTTATTTTTAGATTTTGGGCTAAACCATACACGATGCGATAACCAATCATTTTTTCGAAGGAACCTCTTCATAATGAATAGAAAATATGATTAAAGTTATTCTTTGAATGTTTCGTGATATAAAAGGTCGAAGACTACATTCAGAGATTGTACAGTGTGTAAAATTTCCACTTGGAATACAGGTTGTTTTTTAACTATTATAGTGAAGGTCTGTAAAATTATATTACACTGATGGTGAAAGTTAAAAGTTATGGGATAGTTTGAGAGTTAAAGGCTTCTGGGAAGTTTGAACGTTTAAAGTTATAAGTCCTTGGAAAGCTTGAAGCTCAAAATTAAAGTTAAGGGATAGTTTCAGAATCAAAAGGCATGGGGACGTTTGAGGTTAAAAGTTTAAGATCGTGAGGTAATTTAAGTGTCAGAGTTAAAGATCATGGGATAACCTGAGAGTAAATGTTACATATAAGAGGGAGTTTTAGTGTTAGAAGTTAGAGTTAGATAATATGAAGGTCAGAGTTAAAAATAATGAAACAGTTTGAAGGTTAATATTAAAGATCACAAGGTAGTTTGAGTGTCAAAGTCAAAAGTCGTGGGGTAATATAAGGGTAAGAGTTAAAGAGGAAAGGGTAATTGAGGGTAAATGGTAAAGATCACAGAATAATCTGAGTATGACAGCTAAATGTCATGGAATAATATAAGGGCCAAAATGAAAGATAATGAGATAATCTGAAGGTGAATGTTAAAGATCACAGCGTAGTTTTGAGTGTGAATGTTAAAGATCACAGGGCAGTTTGAGTGTGAATGTTAAAGATCACAGGGCAATTTTGAGTGTGAAAGTTAAAAGTCATAGGGTAATATAAGGGATAGAGTTAAATATTCTGAATCTCAATGTTAAAATTTATGAAGTTATTTAACATTTTTAAAGGTAACTATTTTAATTTCAATTGTAGATATTCAGTTATAGCCTTTCTGAGTGATCACTAACTTCGGTGCATGTGTTATCTTATCTTTAAAGTCAGCAATAACTTGAGGTCAACTGAGAAACAACTTTCAGTTTTGTGCTCACGTTTTTCAGCTATCATTAGCAAAAACGAAATCAAAATTGTCTTGCGTTTTACAGAGTTTAATGACCCGTTCACACATTTCGAGTTTGGAATTAAACAACCAAAGAGTTGATCTTTAATAGATTGAACATTTTGCTCGCAACTTCATTACTTTCAACTGAGAGAAGTGTAACTTTCTTGTCTCCCAACGGTCACTGATACTGTAATCAATCCAAGATGGTCGTTCTTGGGTATACTGATCTATCGTTTGAACACACTTCATACGTTTAAAAATTATAACTGATAGTGTAATGTAACCAAAACTTGAGGGGCGTTATTGAAAATTTAAATCCTCGTCATGAAAAAGAATCTTATTATTGTTATTCAGTTGATAATTATATAAACAATAGGAAATGTCTTTCAATCATTGTATGCAAAAATAAAAATGAACAAATTATAAACGTTTTTAGTATGAGCAACTTCAACTTAATTACTTAAAGTTCTAACAGGTATAACGGGTTGTAATAAAGCCAACGCCATCACACACATACACAAAACTAAATAGATGGATAGATGAGGGAGGAAACTAGTAAGATGGATAGATGAGGAGAGGAAGTATATAAGAGTGACTTACCATAAAGCAACTTCTGGGTTGATGACTGAAGGAACTGACGTCAGGTTTAGGTTAGAACAATCAACTTTCATCTGGTTTGTAGGTTTTATGCAGATACATCGCTTCGGGCAAGCTCCCGTGTCATTTATACTTCCTGCGGGAGATTTTGAATCTCCTGGCGCAAGTCCGACGAAGAGTAAGAGAGCTACGTTCACCAAGAGGTTGGAGATGGACCCTTTGTTGTTAAAGAGCGGTGTGACTTGGACCCACAATAGCCGTTGGTATACCTGCCGAGTATATTTCATGATTAAACAGAGCGAAACTTTAAGAGTTCAGGATTTGTCAGGAGTTCCGGAGCTTGTGGACCGTGTTATTCGTGCGACGTCAGAAAACAATTTGATTCAGCGGCTTTTCCGTGGCCGAGAGAGATGTGTAGTATCACTTTTAAGACGTCACAGGAAATGCAACATTCTTTTTAAACACCGAAGTGTACGTTGTTATACTTTATGGTTAGCTATAAGCTTTCTGTTCCAGGGAGAACCGAAATCGTATATTTAACATCATATGACAATCATAGGCAGTGAGAAAAAAAAAACAAACAAACAAATGAGCAGGATCTGCTGCCGCCAATAATAGGATGCGTGTAAACTACTGCTCGGGCCACAGGCATAGCAAACATGAACGCTACGCGCTGCCTGACTTCTATGTGACGTCACCATCTAGCCCGGTCACTACTTCCTGTGGGATTCGGATAAGCTTGAAGCAATTTACATAATGGAGAGAAAGTAACTAACAGTGTCAGGTTTATCGTTTTTAAGTTACATAATATAGAGGAAGTAACTAACAATGTCAGGTTTATCATTTTTAAGTTAAATAATGGAGAGGAAGTAACTAACAGCGTCAGGTTTATCGTTTTTAAGTTACATAATGGAGAGAAAGTAACTAACAGCGTCAGGTTTATCGTTTTTAAGTTACATAATGGAGAACTTCCTCTCCATTATGTAACTTTAAAACGACAAACCTGACACTATTAGTTACTTCCATGTAACTTAAAAACGATAAACCTGACACTGTTAGTTACTTCCTTTCCATTATGTAACTTAAAAACGACAAACCTGACGCTGTTAGTTACTTCCTCTCAATTATGTAACTTAAAAACGATAAACCTGACACTGTTAGTTACTTCCTCTCCATTATGTAACTTAAAAACGATAAACCTGACGCTGTTAGTTACTTTCTCTCCATTATGTAACTTAAAAACGATAAACCTGACACTGTTATTTACTTTCTCTGCATTATGTAACTTAAAAACGATAAACCTGACACTGTTAGTTACTTTCTCTCCATTATGTAACTTTAAAACGACAAACCTGACACTATTAGATAATGGAGAGAAAGTAACTAACAGTGTCAGGTTTATCGTTTTTAAGTTACATAATGCAGAGAAAGTAAATAACAGTGTCAGGTTTATCGTTTTTAAGTTAATAATGGAGAGAAAGTAACTAACAGTGTCAGGTTTATCGTTTTTAAGTTACATAATGGAGAGAAAGTAACTAACAGTGTTAGGTTTATCGTTTTTAAGAATGACAGGTCATATATGTAAAACAATTAATTTAATTTCGTTTAACTAGAGCGAGTTTTTATCTTGAGTTGTTTTTTATTTAGATAAGTTCGATTCTAGAACTACATAACTGAATGTTCTTCAGTTCTACGTTTTACCACATAGACAAGGTTTCAAATCACAACGACAAAAACAAAAGGACTGCACTTATTAAAAGACTGGCCCGAATGGAGATTTCCCCGAATATATAACTTAAAAAAATAAGCAAGTATGGAAATGAATAGATTAAACAAGAATTGCACACATTTTCTAAGTCATATGCTACTCTGGTTACAAATGTAAAACGATCCGATGCTTTTATTCGTCCCAATAAAGTTACAAAATCCTAGATTTGTTTGCGATTTTGACTTCACTCCAACGTTTCAGGAGAGACGGTCATCCATCTGCTTTACTTACATATCTACGTTTTGTTTTAGCTAATGCCAAAGTAATCAAATATACATGGGACTGTTGTTTTTCACATAACGCGTACAACCAAACGGTATTCCTTACATATTGATATTTACGACGTCACACCAAGAAGATGATATACCTTTATAGGCTGAACGAAATTTTGTTTATGAGATAAATTGAATAATTTCTCCGAAAGGAGACCGAAAGCCGCCTGGAAGGGTCACTTGTTTTAACCACTCGTACCACTATACAGTAGTGCGTTGTCGATCATTCAGTAAGTAGACACTAAAATGACGTTACATAAGGGACGCTTAATGTTGCAATTTGTACTACCGTAACTTCAGTGAAATGTGCGCATGCCATGAATTACCAGAAGAAGAGTTGTTTATAGAGTTGTTTATTTGGTCTGGTATTTCATTGGCGGTAGTGTCCAGGGTCACTGATGAAGAGTAGAATTCTCTGGAACTAGTCTGGCTCACAGACACACCATCCAATGAAAGAATACACCATTCCAAGCTTTTACTTGTTGTTAAACAAATGTTTAAACAACTCTATTTATTCAATTATGTACAAGCTGCCCAGTGTCGGCTAACAATATGAAGAATTAAATTGTGGCGGAATGCTACAAGTTCTTCAAATACCTATAGCATGATAGGTTTCTTTTTTGTGAGTGTAAAACATTTAAATACACCAGTTCGAGTATATAGAAGTATTGGGTAAGTTTGGTTTGAAGTCAGATTTGACTCATGAGGTTATGTAAGGGGGATTCCTATAGTATATAGAAGTATTGAGTACTTTTGGTTTAAAGTCAGATTTGACTCATGAGGTTATGTAAGGGGGACTTCCTATAGTATATAGAAGTATTGAGTACTTTTGGTTTAAAGTCAGATTTGACTCATGAGGTTATGTAAGGGGGACTTCCTATAGTATATAGAAGTATTGAGTACTTTTGGTTTAAAGTCAGATTTGACTCATGGATTAGTTAGTTTGTTTGTTTTAAGCCCATTCTGTGTATAATTTTAGTGTATAAGCTCTCGGGATTACTTCACAACTACTTGGGGGTGGAGAAAACTATTCTCATTGAGAAAAGTGTTTCTGTTTTAAGTTAAAACTGAATATTTAATTTTTTCGAGCCTTCCAAATTGTCACGTTGATCTGCTTTTCATCGCTCTAGGCAAATCCTGAGATATAGATTTTTATTCATTTTAATCCTACCAACGAAGAGTCCAAGAGTGTTTATGAAACTCCATTGAAATTGATAAAATGAGTTTCTTATAACAATCTGCGACACCAAACAGACATTTTGCTTTATATATATATAGACACAACCCACTCATTATGTGTTTATTTTTAACAAGTAATAGTTTGTTGTTTTTCTGTATGATTTTAATACTCTTGTGAGAGAAACCAATAACTTCTTGACTATATTGCTGAGGAAATTACATTTCCAAGAAGGAAAATATTGACAAAATACTCGTGGTTGAGTGTTTAAAAAGATATATGAACATTACTGTGAGTTATTAGTTAGGATGTTTATACTTATCTTATCATGATATATGAACATTACTGTGAGTTAGTAGATATGATAGTTATACTTATCTTAAGATCGAAAGACACAGAACTGAGATAAGAAACTTAAGAAAATTCAATCATTCATCATAACTGTATAATCACGTTAACATAAGCACACAGAATCTTACATTTTGACGTATTCGATATGTTGTTAAACAGTTGGTTAACGACAGCTTGAAAAACTATAGCTGCATAGGTGATGTTAAGTATTTGTAGGCAGAATTGTAGAATATAGCTGCATAAATCATTAATTATTAAAATTTATTAAAACATTTTTTTAAAGTTTTGCAATTAAAACAACTATTATATTTATTAACCTTGGTGATTACAGTTTTCGAAGAATAGACAAGTAGAAGAAAAAATAGCAGTAACATCACAATAACTCTGATAAAACCACATCCTTTAATGGCCCAAGTAGAAAAACAAATAGCAGTAACATCACAATAACTCTGATAAAACCACATCCTTTAATGGCCCAAGTAGAAAAACAAATAGCAGTAACATCACAATAACTCTGATAAAACCACATCCTTTAATGGCCCAAGTAGAAAAATAAATAGCAGTAACATCACAATAAGACTGATAAAATCACATTATCTTTTAATGGTCCAAATAGAAGAAACAAATATCAGTAACATCACAATAGCTCTGATAAAACCACATCCTTTAATGGCCCAAGTAGAAAAACAAATAGCAGTAACATCACAATAAGACTGATAAAATCACATCATCATTTTATGGTCCAAGTAGAAAAACAAATAGCAGTAACATCACAATAAGACTGATAAAATCACATCATCCTTTTATGGTCCAAGTAGAAAAACAAATAGCAGTAACATCATAATAAGACTGATAAAATCACATCCTTTTATGGTCCAAGTAGAAGAAATAAATAGCAGTAACATCATAATAAGACTGATAAAACCACATCATCTTTTAACGGTCCAAGTAGAAGAAACAAATAGTAGTAACGTCATAATAAGACTGATAAAATCACATTATCCTTTAATTGCCCAATACTAATAAATATCGCACTCCGCCAGCTAAGGCTTATTATACCCACGGCTTGTTGAATAGGTATTTTCACAGTTTACGTGTGTATGTGTGTGTGTGTGTCTTGTTTATTTTTACCTCACAACTTAAAACGGATGTTTAGAATAATATTTGAGCAGTTCGTGGCATCACGTTAGGCCTTGCCTACTATGGATGAGCTCCACGTTGTGCATCTCTAAACTGCTTTGTATTAACTTCACTCAGAGTTAGTTAAGTATGAATTTTTAGTCACACGTGAAAGCCACTCTAAGGAAATCAAATAGATATCTATACAAATATTGAACACCAATACAATTCGAGACACATATAAACATTCTTCCATTCAAAAGCTTATGATATTGTATTGTATTCTGTCTAGGCAACAGTTGCAACTGGTAAGGACATTGATTGTAAGAAAGACATGACAAAGATCCAATGCTGTGATTATAGCGGCAACGAAGGGGTAACACAGAAATCCCCGAGCAAAGATTCAAGCTGCTGTGATTATAGCGGCAACGAAGGGGTAACACAGAAATCCCCGAGCAAAGATTCAAGCTGCTGTGATTATTACGGCAAGGAGGGGAAAGACAGAGATTCAGATTGCTATTATTGTTATGACAAGGAGGGAAAAGACAGAGATTCAGATTGCTATTATTATTAGGACAAGGAGGGAAAAGACAGAGATTCAGATTGCTATTATTATTAGAACAAGGAGGGGAAAGACAGAGATTCAGATTGCTATTATTGTTAGGACAAGGAGGGGAAAGACAGAGATTCAGATTGCTATTATTGTTAGGACAAGGAGGGGAAAGACAGAGATTCAGATTGCTATTATTGTTAGGACAAGGAGAGGAAAGACAGAGATTCAGATTGCTATTATTGTTAGGACAAGGAAGGAAAAGACAGAGATTCAGATTGCTATTATTGTTAGGACAAGGAAGGAAAAGACAGAGATTCAGATTGCTATTATTGTTAGGACAAGGAGGGAAAAGACAGAGATTCAGATTGCTATTATTATTACGGCAAGGAGGGGAAAGACAGAGATTCAGATTGCTATTATTGTTAGGACAAGGTGGGAAAAGACAGAGATTCAGATTGCCATTATTGTTAGGACAAGAGAAAAACAGAAATCCCCTGGCAAAGATTCAGGTTGCTGTGATTATCATAACAAGGAAAGAAAAAAATGGGTGACTCAGAAAAATCATATGAAGAAGAGACGCCAAATTATTTTAATCAGCTACAAATTGACTTTATATTTTTAAAGGATTTTATAATCTAGCTATATACAATTTATTTTCATTTTTTCTTACTCCAAAGTTTCAATGAGTCATTTCTCAACTTGCTATAATATTGTTAGAACAATAAGTTTTGTTTCCTATGTTACAAAATAAAACTTGCAGAATAGAAGCAAAACATTTAAAGCTTCTAACATGTACAAATCTGTAGATTAGAATCAGAAAAAAAACTAAAACAACCTGAAGTCAAATCGACCAGCGATGGAATCGATCACTTTTCCCAATAATATATATATAATATAATGTTTTGGGACAACATGGGACCTATTGGTCCATCTCCCTTGTCCCATCCTCTAAACGAAACCAAAACTATTATTTAAACAAAATCTCAAAGGCAGACCTTATCATTCATATATTTATCAAGCTTTCTACATTTTAGAGAGCAGCGCCCTCTGAATATGCAATATCGTTTTTTTATTACTTGTTTTAAATACACAGTTTTCAATTCTCTGTTCATGAGTGGTTTCGAAGAACACTTCTAAAATCTACTGAACACATCATTATGTTAGTTCGTTCTAATATGAAAATAATAAAATCGTTGATTATGTTCTAGTTATAGCTATAAGTCGCTGTCGCTTTTATTAAAAAAATAATAATTTCAGAAAACTCGAATGAATTAAAATATTGCATTTAGCGCAAGCATGCAATTATTTACATACGGGATATTTCAATTTCCTGGTGCGTGCTAAGACGTTCTTACGCAAATGTCATGAAATTGTTGCTATAGAAACAAGAGCTGAGAATAACAAACATAGGTCTACATTCTACAGGTTGAATTTGTATTTAAAGAGTGAAGGAAATGGTGACACATTTTTTCTGTTTATCTTTGTTTACGTGTTTTTGAGTAAACCTACAGAGAAGAGATTGGTTTTGTTTAAGTATTTATAGAGCATGATAAAATTAAACTATTTACAAAATAAGAAGCTTATTATGTAAAAATATGGAAACTTTCTACATTAAATACTCTCTAATGGATTCCCCAATGGTTCAGCATTAAATTTGAAGACACAACACTAAAAACATGGGATTGTGGTGCCGAGTGCTGTGTGCACTTTTCTTTTTCAACACAAAAACTCGAGAGTGTCACCCCCCTAAATTTTTAGGGAAGAGATTGAATCCAATAATAGACAGCTAATGATAGTTGTTTTCCATCAAAATTATGTAGCTCAAACAACTAAGGTTTGAACCCAGTAAACTTTGCACATAGCAATTCCTGCCAGAGGTAAAATTTGGGGTCAAAGGTCATAATGGATGCTTTTTTCTAAACTTTCGATCGAATACGCGAATATTTTATGTTATTATGTTCATAACATCTGTTTGTATTTAATTCAATTATTCTATGTTTTTATGCCTCAACATACTACATTTTCAATCAACAGGTAATTACATTCCCGTGAAAATACTTTGAACTGATATAATAAATGTTTAGAGGTGAATTCAATAACAAAATCATGAAATTTGTAACAAATTGGTAAAGTGTCAATGTTTGGATATTAATGAATTGACCTAATTGAAATTTAAATCCAGTAAATAAGGGCAGACAGAAGGACATGCAATTTGTAACAATAGCATAGTATCATGTATTGTTCTGTTGTAATGAAATTACTTGATAATATGATTGCTGATACATTCTTTATCACTTGTTTGCCAACTGTAACTTGAAACTACTTTCGATACATTCTTTATCACTTGTTTGCCAACTGTAACTTGAAACTACTTTCGATACATTCTTTATCACTTGTTGGACAATTGTAACTTGGAACTACTTTCGATACATTCTTTACCACTTGTTTGTCAACTGTAACTTGGTTCTAATTTCGATACATTCTTTACCACTTGTTGGACAATTGTAACTTGGTTCTACTTTCGATACATTCTTTATCACTTGCTTGTCAACTGTAACTTGGAACTACTTTCGATACATTCTTTACCACTTGTTTGCCAACTGTAACTTGGATCTACTTTCGATACATTCTTTATCACTTGCTTGCCAACTGTAACTTGGATCTACTTTCGATACATTCTTTACCACTTGTTTGCCAACTGTAACTTGGTTCTACTTTCGATACATTCTTTACCACTTGTTTGCCAACTGTAACTTGGATCTACTTTCGATACATTCTTTACCACTTGTTTGCCAACTG
>NW_013666198.1:216005-228417 GCF_000517525.1 Limulus polyphemus | reverse complement strand
AAATTAGTTCATATCATCAGGACTTTAGAACGTAGATTGAAAAGCTGGTTTAAATTAGTTCATATCATCAGTACTTTAGAACGTAGAAAGAAAAGCTGGTTTAAATTAGTTCATATCATCAGTACTTTAGAACGTAGAAAGAAGAGCTGGTTTAATTACGTTCATATCAACATGACTTTAGAATGTAGAAAATAAAGTTGGTTTAACTACGTTCATATCATCAAGACCTTAGAATGTAGAAAGAAGAGCTGGTTTAAATTAGTTCATATCATCAAGACCTTAGAACGTGGAAAGAAGAGCTAGTTTAATTACGTTCATATCAACATGACTTTAGAATGTAGAAAATAAAGTTGGTTTAACTACGTTCATATCATCAAGACCTTAGAATGTAGAAAGAAGAGCTGGTTTAAATTAGTTCATATCATCAAGACCTTAGAACATTTCCTTGGCTAAACGGAAACACTCTGACTATGGCATGGTAAACAATGTAGCTACTTTCACGTCAGATCCCCTTATAACTGCTGAAAGTACGTAAATAAATTAATTAAAAAGTGATATAACAGTTCCTTCTGCTTTTTATTGATCGTGTTGATAACTTTTACTTGAAAATGGATACTAAAGAATCGCAGTCTGCATATTGCTGTGAAACTGGTAGCAGCTTGGACGTACTTTGCTATAAATAGTCCTAGAAACGTAATCAAAACCAATAGAACGTTAAACAGTAACATAAAGCACAGCAGAAGCTGCTCTTTCGAGATTAAACGATAAAAGTCTTGATACCTTTGAAATTTATAGACTGATATTTCACGTCGAATTAGACATTTTAGTTAGTTAGAATATTTAATAACAAATATTATTTTATTTGTTTGTTTTTCTCACATACTTCGTTTATTTCTTACAACTTACCAGACATTTTATAAGTACGACAACAAATTTCCAAATATTCATTTTTTATTCACCATTTGTTGTACTTGTAAAAAATGATATTTTGTAGTCATGTATACGTATAAAGTTATTACAAGTGTAAGCTGTTATAGGATTCAATGTAAACAGTTACAAGATTCTTTGTCAGCTATTAAAGAATTCCGTGTTAGCTACTACAGAATTAGTTGTAAGTTATTATAGAATTCATTGTAAGATATTACTTAATTCCTTATAAACTGTTAAATAATTCGTTTTAAGCTATTACAAGGTTCTTTGTAAGCTGTTACAGGCTTGCTTACATAATTATAGGATTCTTTGTTAGCTATAAAGGAATTCGCTGTAAGTTTTTACAGGAGACCTTTTGTAAGCTATTATACGATTTTTTAAGTTGTTACGGGATTTATTATAAGCTCTAACATAATTCCTTATAAGCTGTTAAAGAAGTTATTACAGGATTCCTTGTGAGCCAGTACAGCTTTATGAGGTACTAAAACATTCGTGAATCGCGAAACTCTAAGGAAAATTAACAACGACGGGAGGTTCTCTGGACATTATTTAGCATATTGTTGTAACAGGGACACAAGCGTGTTACTTGCACAATTTTGTAAGCAAGGTCCCTCTACTCAGCTGTACCGGAAGTTGAGCAGGCAGTGTAAGACTAATGCATGATTTTCATGTCATTATTCGTCTTCTACATCAACACTTTCACATCATTCTTCGAATCTTTTCCTTCGTTTGAATACATGACTAATTTGTATGGACTACAGAGGTGTGTAGCTTTGATATTTAAGTTATCGTATAATAAAAACAGGATCAAAGAGGCGAAACGTCGATTGACTTAACCTCATACTTCCATCCTTCCTACTGGACTGAATCACATCCAAGATCTGACAAGTTGGCAAAGTTTAATGAAGCCAGCTTAGGGTCGGAGAACTTATCAGCTTTTATGGCCCTCAAACGTAAAACAATTACTTAACCATTCATTGCATAGCTCAGGTTTGTTTGTTTTTCAGGGCTGGACGTGGTTAGTATGTCGGACTGTGTATAGAAGGTTCGAATCGTGATGTCACTGAACACACTCCGCATTTTCAGCTGTAGACGGGTTATAAAAGTGACAGTCAATCCTTTTATTCATTTAAAAAACGAAAAAAGCTCCTGAGGCGGCAGATGCTACTGGCTATCTGTCTTCCTTCTGGTCAGTAGTTCAAAATTAGGGGCCGCTATACCTGAATCTTCGGGGTGTCTGATCTGGTCATTTGGACCATGTACGCCAAAAGTTCTTTCAGAGTGAAACTTCTATTTTTTTTTTCAACTATTTCCTTGCGAAGATTATCACCTTCGTTAATGTTAAATTTGTTTAAAATCCGCTCAGATGCTGGTCCATAAACAGTTCCACATTACTAAGACGTTATTAAAACTTGTGTAAGTTTGTTCTGAAACAAGTACTTAACAATAACTTTGGAGTAAAAGTTAACACAATAGAGCAAACCTAAAAAAATAATTGACACAGTAGAGAAACCAATTCCACAGAACAAACTGGCTAGACATATATAATTTTACATATAAATCAATACACCTATAACGATTAGAAAGCATAAAATCAACATTCGAGTATCTTGATTATCACTGATATTTTCGGCCGTAATTCATTAACCGAGAACTTATACTTCGACAGTACATGTAAGTCTATGCTGCCGATTAACAGTATATATTTCTTTTAAAAAACGCCTCCCCTCTATTCTGAAGGCTTATAACGCTAAAAACCAAGTTTCGATACCCTTTAGGGTTACAGAACAGATAGTCCATTGTGTAGCTTTGTGCTCAACAACAAACAAACACGTTTAAGAAAACAGTGATTCATTAGGGTTTATATAAGCGAAAGCTTTAAACTGGGTGTTTAGAATATATATTTTACCGAAAGTAAGAAAGGTAAAAGGTAGTGGCTAGTTTGTTATTACTTCTTTCCGTCACGTCAGCTTTAGTTACAGTTCTGTGAGTGTGTGTTTTGGTATGGCAAAGCCACATTCAAAAGTATGTCAACATATACTGGCTTAGACTGAACTCGGTCTAAGTTTTTTATTTACACTAAATCAGGCCATTTTAATGGGTTTTTGAAAATAGTGTTCATCAAGACAATAAATTATAGTTGTTTTTTTTTACCTAAGCAAGTAGGTTTCTTTGTAGTTTCGTTTTGTTTGTTTGTAATTAAGCACAAAGCTACAGGATGGGCTATCTATGCTCTGCCCACCATGGGTATCGAAACCCGGATTCTAGCGTTGTAAGTCCGCAGACATACCGCTGTGCCACTGGGGGAGCTTTAAGTTTCTCCAAGAGACGCAACTAGGTTTATTTGTAGCTTAGCTTTTGAGTTTCTCTAAGACAAACAAGTAGGTTTTTTCAAGAAAGGCAATTAGTTTTCTCTGCACCTTAGTTTTTAGGTTTCTCCAAAACACGCAATTATGCTTTTAGTGAATACATTTTTCACTGAGGTGTATTAAAAACTGGTAAAAATATTTTGAACTGTTACTCTTGTCATGTAGGAATGGAACTAACACGGAAAGACTTGCTTTCTGATTTAGTGCTGTTCCACATATTCCCTCCTGTAATAATGTTTCTACTCTATAACGACGTGTTAGATAAAGATATCTATCTTATTTACACAGTATAAGAAGGTAAATACGACTGAAAACTATAGAGGTCGTGTTCAAAGATATATTATTTATTATTCCCATTCTTTCTTCTATCTTCACGACTTAATTTAGATAAGTGCAAGTTATTCTATAGCTGCCATTATGTTTGTTTTTTTGGCGTAATGGCTCGTGTCACGAGAGGAACCTACACTGATCATACGCGGTATCAAAGAATGTGGGTTGATCGAGTCACAGAATTAACACAACTTGGTCAGTGTGCGCTAATTACTTGCTGGCAGTCCAAAAAAACCAGAATTCACGGACCACAAACGTCAATAAAGGCCATAGAATGGGTGGATCTCATTTTAGTAATCTCCTTCATCCATTTGTTTTATATATTTCCGCTGATGCGTTTGCCAGTGCTATCTCGCAACCATATGTATAGCAAAACTGCATTATATATTATTTTGATATGTCCAGTGTAGTGTTATGAGTAATGTAACTGGTGATATGAACATAATTAAACCAGATTTTCTTTCTACGATGGTAAACAATGTAGCGAATAAGAATACAAATTTCCTTGGCTAAACGAAAACACTCTGACTATGGCTTCAAAGGGTCCCTCAGCATGTACGAAAGTTTGAACTTTTTAAACTGAGACCTCACAAGGTTCTGTAGCATGTACGAAAGTTTTGTGAGGCCAACGCTAACATTGCAACTGTTACTTTTTTAAAATATTTATGCTCTTTTGTTCTTCTTACAAAATGCTTTCAGTGAAAGTCATTTACTGCATTTCTATGAACTCACAGCTTTGGGAGTTCTCAGTCAGGAAACCTAACGTAATCGGGAGAAGCTTAAGTGAAAAAAAAATAGAAACTCTAGACTTAATTAAGAAAAACAAAAATCAAGTAAGACGCAAAGAGTTCAAAACCAGTAACAGGAAACAAATATAGAGTGTTAGAAATAATGACATAAAGGAAAGGTAAGTGGTAAGCTTGAGCCAAAATGATTTGAGAATTTATGGCTTATAGTAATTTCATAAAGACTCATAAGCCATTTTTCGTTTATTTTACTGAAGGAAGAAGGGAAGTAAAAACGTGATATTTAATAAAACCGGATTAACAGGATTCTATTTATTAAAACAAATTATATAAAAGAATATTACTTTCTTTTTCGTATTTTTAATATGAAACTTTTCCACACTTACATTTGGGTGATATATTAAAAATAACACATCGATTATATACTTCTTATATTTGCCGCTATTGAAATAATATATATAAATAATTCTGTTAAACATAGGATATAAATGGAAAAATTAATAACTCACAAGGTCCAACTACACCGATGAACAATAATACACAGTAGATGATAAAAAGATAGATAGGATAGAGGATATCATACAGTATTCTGTTAAATTAAGTTAATAGCATGATTTTGTCGACTATATTTACTATAATGCTGGCTTACTACAATTTTCTTGTGTATATTTAAGTACAACGTTGCAATTATATATATACTAGCAGAAACTCCTCCCTACAGCGGCTGTTTGTCTAATCGTAGTATTCATACCTCACTGAAAATAAAATTAGAAAAAGTGAACGTTTTCCAAAAAAGAAGGAGTATATTCTGAGAAGTACTGCACTGGAAAAGTGTCCGGATTGTGCTCTTTAGTCATACATAAGTCATTGCATTAAAGTGATTCAATGTACAGAGCTCAAAAGTTTCATAAATTTTACAGATATAAACTACTAACATGCCTCAGAACTAAAACATAACGAAGTAATTGGTGTAGTTAATTTAATATACTGGTCTAACTCGTACCATACAATGTCATAAAATAGAAGCGTAAAACAATCTGAATGCATCAATTCATCATTTAGGTACTTTCACTGTTATGATTTTTTTTTTCGGCCATAATCCCAATAATATCTCACATCTACATCCAGACAATATAAATATTATCATGAGAATTTATAAATTACTATTACTTAACTCTAGATTAACTCATTAAAAAACGTACTCGAGACAAAGTTCATGCATATGTTAAAAAATATTTTGATGTAAATTTTTTTTTTTTATGCAAAACTTTGTCATTAGGTTGTCTTGCCAATCACGAAAAATGCAAGTTATTAAGTTGCGTAGTGAGGGATTAGTGCACATTATGGTCCAGGCAATAGAATCGTGTTCAATTTCGCAGTGGTTAAATTGAGCACGAAAGTTTTTTATATTCATTGCACGTTTCTTTGTTTTGTTAAAGATGCTTTTACAACGGACTATGTTAGATGCACTACCAGTGATTGTTTCTTTGGTTCGTTAGGTTTCAGGCAAAGCTATACGAAAGCTATCTGCAGGTAGCTGTCCCTAATTCTCAAGTATCAGACTAGAGAGTAGACAACTAGTCAACAACACTCTCCGCCAACTCTTGTGAGATGGAATAGTAAGGTTTGACTGCCACTCTTATAACGCACCCAAAGTGCGGAACGCGAGTTTTATTTATATTTTTGTCGGTAACGACCTCGGATCCATAATTCGACACTAGGCCGTGCTTAACAAGACAAAGAAAATTTAAGGGCACAATTTTAAAACAGAATTATTCGTCACAGTTTCATTCACCTGTAATTCTCACTTCTTCATAAGATTTTCATAACGTTCACCCATACTCACAGAAGGTTAACATATTAAATTTTCTAAAACAATCTACCTAACAATGATCGAAATATAGGGCTTTGTGAAATAATATTAAAAAAAATACTTCGGTGATTAGTAAAGAAATGCTAGTGAAAATTCTCCTGCCAAATATTAGTAATATTTTCTTATGGTCGTACTGTTTGACTAACATACGATTTCGACATATTTTCAAGACCATGCATGGCCGGGACGTTAGCGTTCAGGGCTCTGGATTTTAAGATTCATAGTTCCATTCCGTTTCCGCAAACAAAGAAGCGTTCCGCACTTTAGAGCCGTGGATGCGTTATAAAAGCGAAGTAAAAATTCCACTATTCAATCAGAGTAGTCCAAGAGTGGGTACTGTTGATTAGATGCCTTTTCTCTAGCCTATCAATTCATAATTAGGGCCGTCTAGCGCAGATACTCCTCGTTCAGCTTTGCGCGAATTTCTGAAGCAAACAAAATATTTACTAGCTTGTATCAAGAAGTTCTGAACTTTACCACTTGTTTGTCAACTGTAACTTTGATCTACTTTCGATACATTCTTTACCACTTGTTTGCCAACTGTAACTTGGAACTACTTTCGATACATTCTCTACCACTTGTTTGCCAACTGTAACTTGGAACTACTTGTTTGTTTCAGAATTTTCGCGAAAGGCCATACAAAAGGCTATTTGCGCAAACTGTCTCTAACTTTTAACTGATAAGCTAGAGGGAAAACAGCTAGTCAACAGTATCTAGCACCAACTCTTAGACTATTCTTCTATGATCAAATAGAGGGATTTGACCGTTATTCGTATCTACGGTATTGAAAGAATGAGAGCTTTTCAAACTGGAAATGTAGCCATTTTTAGAGTTTAAATATCAAGACATATTCTCTAGATATTTTGGTACCTTTAACCGATTTACTGAGATTGAGCTCCATATAATGCTCTGAAGGTTATCTTTGTTATTAAGCGCAAACTACACAATGGGCTATCTATGCTGTGCCCATTGTTAGTATCGAAACCCGATTTTTAGTGTTATAGCTCCTCAACATTATCGCTGAGCCACCGGGAGGCTGCTCTTAACGTATGCTTGTTTGTTTTATAGCAAAGCCAGATTAGACTATTTGCTCTGTCCACAGCTAGGAATCGAACCTCAGATGTTAACCTTGTAAGTTCGTAGACTTACTTCTGTCCCACCGGGGAGCTTCTCTGAAGGATCTAATATGAAAAAAAACAAGATGCTAGGTTTGTTCAAGCTTTTATTTGGCGATATATAAATATATAGACACAATATATCAAGTTACGTTTACAGTATGTAATTGTTGAATTTTTTCTTTTGTCTTCTTTCGTAAGCTCTTGAATTTGATAATTTTAGTTTCCATCCGGTAGCTTAAGAGTTGTCCCGTTGTCGAAAAGTCGCGCTTCGCACTTTGGAGCCGTGGACACGTTATAAGAGTGACAGCCAAATCTCACTATTCGATTAGAGTAGCCTCAGATTTGGCGGTGGGAGCTGTTCACTAGCTGTCTTTCCTCTATAGCAGTGGTTATCAACCTTTTTGAATCTACGGAGCTCTTGTGTCACTGAATCGTTCACATTAAAACATTCTGGAAATTTCATAATGAAGACATCAAAGTAGATATGTGATCCTGATTAAAAGTAATCAGGAGAACAACAATAGCCAGTAATGCTGTAGATGAAAAGAATGTCTCAAAATAAGACAAATCATAACATGCATAGCAGAAAACTGATATCAGGATTAGGGCTGGTGCGGTAGCAGACAAATTTAGATCTGTAGGCTTTAAAGGCAATTGGGCCTGAGCATCAAAAGAAAAATGTCAAGTGTTACAATAATTAAGTGTACACATAACCAGTTACCATGGCGATTACTATGACAAAATCAACTGCTATGTGGCCTGCCTTACGACAAGCATATCCGAGATGAACACATGTTTTACAACATTACAAAAATATTACTGCAATAATATCAACAGTTTATACCTACTTTCACTCATTAACTTAAAACAGTACAGTGACTTGTTGTGCTATTATGAAACCCGTTATACTAATAAAAAAATATGGTGTAGTCGGATTGTAATTATATAACTAGTATGTATTTGCGCATTAGAATATGTAGAACTCTTACATTCCGCGGAACCACAATATCTCGCGGAACCTCTGGCTGCCTGTCAAGGAACCCTGGTTGAGAAGCACTGCACTGTAGTGTATCAGTTCTAAATAAGGAACGGCTAGCGCAGATAGCTCTTGTGTGGCTTTGTATGAAAATCCGACAGTAACAAAAGAAAAATATAAGATATGGAAGTATATTATTATTAGATTATATAACAAGAGAAGTATACAGATCGTTAGATTAAGTGTCTGGACATGAAACGGGTTTTGTTGGTTAGTGGTCAGTAGTCACGATTATGTGTGTTTTTAACGCTATGCATTTGAAAACGTTTAGGGATGTTAAGGAAATAAAAATAATTCTAATCCGTCTATTTTCAGAGTATCGAGATAAAATCCAAAGTTCGAGCCTGGAATATAACGTTGAACATTCTCTGCACTTTTAGATGTGGGCGCATAATAAAAGGTATAGTTATGACCAAGTTATAGCTATATCAAGAGTAAAAAAAAAACACACACATACACAAAACGACGTTTTTTGGCAAAATAAAAGGTAAAATTTTTATTATTAGCTATAGCCGAGTAGTTTTGGTAACAAAGTTAACAGCTAACATAATAGAGAAGATGGTAACTGTGTTACTGAAACTAGTTGGCTGTAACTAAAAATATAGATTTCATCTTTTTTGTGTGTGTGTTTTTTACTCTTGATATAGTAGCACGATCTGCCTGAAAAGAAATTATAATTATAACCTTTCTGTTAAGAGTTGCCATGTAGGTGGAAGGCGCTATTAGTTGATTTCCCAGCCCTCCCTTTGGTAAGCAGTTCAAAGATTGAGACGTCTGTGATTATACGTTTGAGACATGATCGTTTAACCGATGTTTCGCATATGGTGCTGTTTAAAATATACTTATTAGTGTAAAGCATCAACATATTTATCATACTATTCAAAACATTTACTTGAAATTTTTATCAAGACTAAACAGAGAAATTTTTACTTAGTACAAATGACTAAACAATCCCCGGACGTCTAAAAACATTTCCTCAAACTGTCTTTTATTAATTGATATTAATCTAGATAACGATAGAACATTAAACTAAACATCAGAGGACTGATTGAATAAAATAGACTGAATAAGAAAAAATTGCAAGCCTCGCCCCCAACTTTACAAAGCCAAAATTTTGGGTTTGATCCCTATGATGAGCACAGTGCAGATAATCCTTTGTACAACTTTTCATGTAAATAAAACAAATTTACAATAAACATCACAAACCAGTAATTAGCAACCCTGAAAAACACACGTAAACATCATGGAAATCTTCATTTTATAATTAAATTTAACCGTATCTTGGTAAACAAATGGAGCGAATGAAGTTTAGCCAAGTTTATTTTAACCGATACATATCAAGTGCAGTAGAATGTAAAGCATATAGGTCCTTTGTATTTTTCATAAAATAAAATCCAGGGTAAAAGAACAAAACTGATTAGTTTATTTGTAGTGGAGGAAGGAGTGAGCTTCAATAAGCCTATTGATTGGACATCATCAGTGAGATTGAGTAAGCCTATTGATTCGACATCATCAGTGAGTTTTAGTAAGCCTATTGAATTGACATCATCAGTGAGCTTTAGTGAGACTCTTGATTCGACATAATCATGAGCTTTAGTAAGCCTATTGAATCGACATAATCAGTGAGCGTGAGTAAGCCTTTTGATTGGACATCATCAGTGAGCTTGAGTAAGTCTATTGATTGGACATCATCAGTGAGATTGAATAAGTCTATTGATTAGACATCATCAGTGAGAGTGAATAAGACATCATCTACGTTTATTCTTCACAACTATACTTCTTCATGCCACGTGGTAAACTCTGCAGATTTACTAAGGAAAAGTCGATTAGTTTGAGCGTTTTGTATCTTAGTTGTCTTGTCCTGAAATCTCCTGATGTTACCAAATCTTTAACCATTTGTAAAAAACTGTCCTTTCGTTCAGAATTCATTTATTGAGAGAAATTGACATTCCGCAACCAGGATGACATCTGACATATCCATAAATTAATCGACCTATTCTCTCTCACCGTCTTGTTAGCTTTCAAAATGTTTTAGCATAAGATCTGTCGGTATATAACCATAATGCATCTTATTCTCTAAATAACCTTAAATTTAGTTTTGAAAAACAAAAAGCTGATATCACTGCATCAGATCGATTGAAAATGTTGCCACATCACAAATCGTGCCCCAATGTAGCTACATTAAGGAGAAACATGCAGAAGTTTCTCACATAAACTATTTTACAACTATTGTTTCTAGCGAGGTTATTGCTGTGGGCGTTGGATCCAGATGACTTCTAACTGAAATCCCATGTGATAAAGCACCATAAACGGTAGCAGCTTTGTAATAAGCAACATAATGGGCCGTAGTATTTGTCTCCAGTTGATCTTTAACTTCAATCCAACAATACGCATGTAGCGATTCCGTGCGACAACTTTTTCTTCATTAATTTAATGTGAGACAACTAAACGTATAGCGTTTGAAGCTCTGAGGACTGATAAGGAAATAAAAGAGAGATTCTAGTGTATTTGTTTATTCAGAATTTAAAGAAGGTGCGAAAGAAAAATAATAATAATAACTATATGATATAATAAATTTGAATTGCCGGTAAAGGGAGAAGGAAAGAGGATGAAATAAATAATTACAAAATAAAAGAACGAAAATAATGGCGCTTATGGCCACTTAAGATAATATACAATCAAAGACAAACAGAGTGAATGATGACTAGAAGAATAACATGTCTGTAAAAGTAAAAAGAAGTAAAGATGGCGTATAAAACAGGAGAACAAAAGCAGAGAGGGGAAAGGAATGGAGCGAAGACGTATGAAGTGTATGGAATGGAAATGTTTAGAGAACGATCAAAGAGTTGTTCTGATTGGACAAAGAAAACAGAGGAAAGATTGAGCAAATAACTTACGAGAAAAAACAAATTGGAAAGACTGGTGGTAAAATAATGACTAGATAATTGTGTAACGGATAAGCAGAGTAGGAATAATACAAATTGATAGACAAATAAATAGAACTGTTGCTATATGAATAGAAATGGTAATGGGAAGATTGACGAAAGCAGGAATTTTTAAACTGAAACCTCAAATGCTCTCTCAGCATCTACGAATGTTTGAATTTTTTAAAACTGAGACTTTAAGGGGACCTTCAGCATGTATGTAAGTTTGAAAGTTTTAAACTGAGACCTCAAGCACTTATGCAAGTTTTAACGTTTTAAACTGAGACCTCCAAGGGTCCCTCAGCATGTACGAAAGTTTGAACTTTTTAAACTGAGACCTCAAGGAGTCCCTCAGCATGTACTAAAGTGAACTTTTTAAACTGAGACCTCCAAGGGTCCCTCAGCATGTACGAAAGTTTGAACTTTTTAAACTGAGACCTCAAGGAGTCCCTCAGCATGTACGAAAGTTTGAACTTTTTAAACTGAGACTCCAAGGGTCCCTCAGCATGTACGAAAGTTTGAACTTTTTAAACTGAGACACGATACATTCTTTACCACTTGTTTGTCAACTGTAACTTTGATCTACTTTCGATACATTCTTTACCACTTGTTTGCCAACTGTAACTTGGAACTACTTTCGATACATTATTTACCACTTGTTTGTCAACTGTAACTAGGTTCTACTTTCGATACATTCTTTACCACTTGTTTGTCAACTTTTTACTTGGAACTACTTTCGATACATTCTTTACCACTTGTTTGTCAACTGTAACTTGGATCTACTTGCGATACATTCTTTACCACTTGTTTGCCAACTGTAACTTGGAACTACTTTCGATACATTAAAGTAGAACCAAGTTACAGTTGGCAAACAAGTGGTAAAGAATGTATCGAAAGTAGTTCCAAGTAAAAAGTTGACAAACAAGTGGTAAAGAATGTATCGAAAGTAGAACCTAGTTACAGTTGACAAACAAGTGGTAAATAATGTATCGAAAGTAGAACCAAGTTACAGTTGACAAACAAGTGGTAAATAATGTATCGAAAGTAGAACCAAGTTACAGTTGACAAACAAGTGGTAAATAATGT
>NW_013666198.1:182806-215276 GCF_000517525.1 Limulus polyphemus | reverse complement strand
ACTGATGATATGAACTAATTTAAACCAGCTTTTCTTTCTACGTTCTAAAGTACTGATGATATGAACTAATTTAAACCAGCTTTTCTTTCTACGTTCTAAAGTACTGATGATATGAACTAATTTAAACCAGCTTTTCTTTCTACATTCTAAAGTCCTGGTAATATGAGGGTAAAGTTAAGTCGTCTCTACTTGCGATGTTTTAGATGTAATGCCACCTACAGAAATTCAGAGAACAATGCTCAGGTAGAGAAGTGTGTATACTATATACTCATACCTTTTTATTATAAAAGTGGTCTAGCAAGAGTAGAGAAGTCAACATATGCAGCAGGTGTACGTTAGATTCGCATGTGGTAAATCTATTTAGCAGAAATCGTGTTTTATATATAAGATCTTACTTGTTGAAAATAATATCAATAATATATATATATATATATGAGTGTGTGTGTGTGTGTTCATGTATATGTGTCACATACCCATAACTTTGCAGATGTATGGAAAACCACCCGAACTGCACATGACAGGTGAAGCTCCGCCCAGTAATACTGATGTTATCCTCACCCTGAGCCTCACCCTAATTTAGGGCTACCGAAAATATCAGAGGCGACTTAGGTCGTTATGCTGTATCCAGGAACAAAAAAATTATAGTTGCTTGTGAGTATGTGCTTGTCAACTATGTAGTTTTTGTTGACAGCAATAATCTACACTGGTCATTTATCACGCCCCCTTAGCCATCTTCTGTGAGCTGCATAGAATCGAGACTTGGATTTCCAGCGCGCTCCCGAACAAGCTAGTTTTATAATTTCAGTATTAGTATCAAGACGCTGCGTTAGACGAATAAAAAAAAGTGAGAGAGAGAGAGAAGCAAACAAATAAACTAAGATTCAAACATAACCAAAAGTATTTCTTTAGATTAACTTGGAGGCTGTTACAAGAATAGTGGAATAGTCACGCGTAAAAAATCCGTAAACATAAAATATGGATCAAACAGTCACAACGCCTACTTGTAATGTTGTGATGCGGAAGACATCTGTCACTTGAATCGTTTTAAAAAAAGTAAAAATAAATTCATTCAAACTATAAAGTACAATACTTCCTGGATGGATAACGCCCTGAAGTTCCAAAATCAACTCAAGAAACTTCATAGAACTCATACAGATTTAACAGCGCCTGTCTTGTACACACACAATTTATTACTCTCTTTGGCTATTGTAATTTCAAATTTACAAGCAATGATGACTTGAAAATGGCGCCTTCTCACTTTTCTTTCTCTTGAGAAGTTTAGGATTATCTATCGATCCATCTGTTTATCTGTGAAATAATTTAATATTACAAATCTTATTTTAGTGTTAATGACTGACAATATTGGGTTTTATTGTGTTTTTTTTTCTGACGTGGCATGCATGTTTTACATATTTTTCGATTCTGAAAGTAAGCTGGCTAATGTGTATACGCAAGATTAATTACCCATGAAGTTGTGTACTAATCTTGTGTTATTACAAGAGAACAGATGTGTCAAAAATTGTCTTACATCCTAGCCTTAGGTATGTCTTAGAAAGTAGAACACGTTTTCGGCAAAAAGACGATAAATTTAGTTAATTTAGAAACAACAGATACATATAACTCCATGATAAAAGATAATAACACTGGGTTTTTACTCTGCTATGCTAAGTCGATATTCTAGACAATAGAAACATTCTCCTTCTCCAAGTTCTTGTATGTCATTTAATAAAGATCTGCCATCTCCAAGATTCTGTATCTTGTTTCAATAAGTCTTCCCATCTCCAATACACTGTACGTCATTTACAGAAAACTTCCAGTTCCAAGACACTGTATTATTTTAAAGAAAGTTTTTCATCTCCTATACTCTTTATCTCACAATGAACACTTCCATCTCCAAGATTCTGTATCTTGTTTCAATAAGTCTTCCCATCTCCAATACACTGTACGTCATTTCCAGAAAACTTCCAGTTCCAAGACACTGTATTATTTTAAAGAAAGTTTTTCATCTTCTATACTCTTTATCTCACAATGAACACTTCCATCTCTAAGATTCTGTATCTTGTTTAAATAAATCTTTCCATCTCCAAGGCCTCGTATATCATTTAAAGAAGACTTTCCGCCCCAAGACTCACCATGCATTTAAAGAATGCTTTGCGCCCCAAGACTCTGTATGCCACTTAAAGAATACTTTCCGCCCCAAGACTCTGTATGCTATTTAAAGCTTTTTCATCTCCAAGATTTTATGCATTAAACAAGACTTTCCGCCCCAAGAGTCTGGATGTCATTTAAACAAATTTCATCTCCAAAACCTTGTTTCTCGTTTAAAGAAGACTTTCACCTTCAAAGCCCAGTATGCCATTTATAGATTTCCATCTTGAAAATGCTGTATCTCGTTCAAATAAGACTTTTATTGTTGTAACACGTGCAGTTATCTGCCTTTTCATGGAACGAGGGTTTCTGAAGCGTTCAGGGCGTAATTTGATATAAAAGTAAAGATTTTATTCTGTTTCCAAGATTGCCTTTCGGTTCATGAAGCTCGCAAGATGACTATCGTTGTTACATAAGGACCAAACTGATGAGGTTGAAAAATACGGCGAAGAAATTGAAATCCCATTTTGTAAGTGCAGTTTGTAAGTAGAGTAACGACTCTTTTGTGAAAAGGAATTACAGCCTTTCAGTGTTCCAAATCTATTATTGTTTACCTAAAACATCCTGAATAGAGACCGAATAAATATAATAAGGAATAGACTGCTCGATATCATTTCTTGAAACACTATACACTTATTTTTTCACACATACACATAGAGTATTGTTTTTATCCAGCAAATGAAGTATACCGAGGACTGGAGGGAAGCTTAAATAATGTTTCCGTATATGAGAATAAATGTTATATGAGGAACCGCTTCGTATAACGTATTTCAAATTAAAATATTTTATTCTGCTAAAACTAAAACAGCTAAAAGCATAAATAAATTATAAAATGAGTTCACCATTATTCACCTGGCATTAAAAAGAGCAAAGAAATATTGGTGAAATGTTTTTTTAACGTTCTATATATTTAACTATTTCAGTTATTTTTAAGTTTTCAGTACTGAATGATGTATGGAAGCTATTTTCAAGGAAGACGACAAACAATTTCAGATAAATGTTTTTTTTAAGTCTATCCGACTTTTCGGCTTACGCCTTTTCCCGAGGGACTACAAGTTTTGTAACCTGGATATTCAAAGACCTTCGAAACAGTTGCAAGCCGAAACGTCGGATACACACACAAAAAACAACAACATTTATCTGAAATTCTTTGTCGTCTTCCTTGAAAATATTTCAGTTTTATCTGAATACAAGTTTGTTTGTGGCTGCAAATACCGAAAACTAAATAATTTAGGATGTTAATGAGTTGATTAAGTTTTGCTTTATTTTGTGGATTTTTTTTTCTCACTTGTCCACTAAAGCTGGCGAACGTAACCTCAACGCATTATTAAAGTTTTTTAGATGTTCAAATACATAATTAATAATCGACTAATGTCAAATTTCCCTGATGCAAAAAATTCTTTTCTGGAATTTAAATCTAACAATATTAGTATTTCTGTTCGAATATTAGCATTAAATTTCTTTCGCACGCCTGTGCAGTCTCTCACTCAACAGTAGTTATAAGAAGCGCGTGAGCCGCTGCAAAGTGTACAACGAATAATAATTCAAACGTCGGAGATGTTCGTGCTGTCTGGTTAAATAATAATATAATGAAATGTAAATTTTTTTTGTTTACCAATAGGATTTCTTTTAAAGGAAGACTGCGGTGTTCAATAGCTATTATTAGGTTGGACTAAACAGTGAGCTCAAATATGCTAAAGGAGTAATGAATCTGGTGTCAGAGTATGATTAACACGTACTCGAACTAGGATCATCCAGCAATGAAGCCACAATGGTACACTTAAAGGTTTTTCTACTTCATCCTTCAATAGGAAATGTCAGTTAAAGTTGTACAGTACTTTTAAGATGCTACTGTACATAAGTAAACTTTATATCCCAGTGTTTGTAAACTATTTTATTCTAATAGCAGCACCATTGTAAGTAATGTTTTTCTGAACTGAAGCTATGGGGGCCCGGCATGGCCAGGTGGTTAGGGCGCTCGACTTAGTATTACCATTTCAGCATTTATACAATTATGATGATGAGTTCCACTTGTTTCTATTTTCATTCATCATTCTTGTCAATATTTCAATAAAGATCAAGATCTGATTTCAGACTTTGCCTTCAAGATGTTGTCAATATTTCAATAAAGATCAAAATCTGATTTCAGACTTTACCTTCAAGATGTTGTCAATATTTCAATAAATCTCAAAATCTGATTTCAGACTTTACCTTCAAGATGTGTCAATATTTCAATAAATCTCAAAATCTGATTTCAGACTTTACCTTCAAGATGTGTCAATATTTCAATAAATCTCAAAATCTGATTTCAGACTTTACCTTCAAGAAATTCTCTAGTTAAGTGAAACATTAAACACTCTCACGTATAACAAACACTTGGGTGAAAAAAGGTCACTTTATCATAACAGTTTCCTGATCAATAGTTACAATCTTTTATACTCTAAAGAGTTTTGATGTAACAATAAGAAAAACTCACTATTCTTATTGTTTAATCTTCTATACATCGAAGAGAATACGGTTTCGTTCTACCATTATAGCTATGGTTTCTTATTAAGTGTACAGACATCAAAGTAATATCTATAGACTTTTGTTATCTATAGATAGGCAACAAAAGGAAGAGTTTAGCTAGCTCATTCGTTGCATGCTGGACTTTTTTGTACTCTAGGTTTTTGTTTCCTTTTCGTCATTAACCAACGCCTGCGTTTTCTTTATTCTGATTTCTTCGAGTATCACATATCAGCGAAAGTTAATAAGTATTGTTACAGCAGATATGTCTTAAAAAATAAAAAACACACGAGACCGATGCGAGCGTTTTGGAGTTGCTATTGTTGATTTCCTAAAAGACAATAAAACTTATTTGAATCACAGAATTCCGAAATGTGATTGTGTGCAACGTTTTCAAGCGCAAGTTAAACATTTAAATAGTTAGATACAAAAATAAATGTCGACAATTAGTAGTTTTTTTTTATTTTACAAGCAAAGCTGATTCGATTAAATACTTATCCAAAGAAATTAGCATCACTTTCAAAAAATATGAAATTCGTGTTTTATAAAATAACCTAAAACGGAGTTTAAATTAGAATCAAATAGAAATCTTTTATCAGTTTAAAGTACGTCTTCTGGGACTTATTAAATTGCAAATTTTAAAACCTTACTTTGTAAAGTTTTGAGACCATTTACGGAAAAAAACTGGTAAAGCTTATCAATAATGTATGAAAATGGAAAATATATAAAGATTTTACAAAGAAGTTATTGTTTGCCCATTTGCGTGATGAGAGCTTTTAAAATCAGTTATCCTTTTTTTATTTCCTCACGTATCAGAATAATTACTATTCCTAAGCAAGCTAAGCGATCATTGTAATTGCTTAGTCAACAAAAAAAGACTGTATTCATATGATTAATGAAGGATTTGATGAGATTGATCACGTCATATAAATGATACAAATGAATTATGTGTTCTAATTATGCCTTCTTCCGTAAAGTAACATTTTATCGAATTTTAAAGTAGTCATTCATCTTCCATAATCGCCGTCCATCCCCTCTATTTAGATGGACCGTCCTCATCATAATATGTTTCTGCTTGAATTCAATCCACTAGGCTCGAACTCATTCAATGACCTTTTATTTTTGCATTTCAAAAATGCTTTAAACTTTAACAATTGTCCTCGCCTTTGGATCCTGATAGGAAAATAATGGCCAGTACATCAATGACACTGATTGCACTAATTATTAACATTTCTACCATATCTCTCTGTTAGTTTGTGTGAAGGCAAGGAAACTGTTTCTTTTTAGAACACACCCAAAGGGCAACATTAAGCGCTATAGTTTCGGGTGTCATAGAACTGAGTGATAAATTAAAAATATATATATATATATAAACACAACCTTTGGGATAAAGCTTCGTAATTTCTTTAAAATGGGCAATCAGTTGTATGATTATTGTTCAATTTTTGCACAAATCTACTCCAGGACTATCTGTGTTAGACGTCTGGCCAAATAACTTGGATTTCATAGATTGTCATTATGAATTGTATTTTTTTTAAACTTTAGAGATTTGATGAACCAGTCATGCGATACTGAAACAGAAACGTAAGGACATTTCTTTTCAATTGTTTATGAATGGTGGGCATGTTCGTCTACGGGTTTCGATCCCGCGACCCGTAAATTTCTAGTCAAACTCTCTAACCACAAGGTCTTGGTAGATCCCGAACAATAAATAGGTCGACTACATTTAAACTACTGTCATTCAAAGCCATCAATTGACAAGAAACTTCCATAGCATGCTTTCCAAATTGTTTGAATTAACTTCAAACTTACTATTGATCCGGGTGGGGGGGGGGGGGAGGGCTACGCAGTAAGTACATTTGTCTAAAATATACCCTATACATTAGAATTTTTGCTCAGCTTTGTACTGACAACTAGTTTAAACAATAATATATTTTCTCCTGATATTACAAATATTATAAACACATTTTCACGTGTTCAGGTTTGAGTCTTGTATTCATTTTACATTGCAAGAAATATAGTTTACTTTAACACTGTATCACAGAAAACTGCTCTTCAGCCCAGTAACAATGGACTAACTGTGTCACAGACAACTGCTCTTCAGCCCAGTAACAATGGACTAACTGTGTCACAGACAACTGCTCTTCAGCCCAGTAACAATGGACTAACTGTGTCACAGACAACTGCTCTACAGTCCAGTAACAATGGACTACTGCTATTACAATAATCAACGCAAAATTTCACTAATTATGGTTGAAGAAACTACTGTTTAACAAACACGA
Organism: Limulus polyphemus; assembly: GCF_000517525.1. Classification (NCBI taxonomy): domain Eukaryota; kingdom Metazoa; phylum Arthropoda; class Merostomata; order Xiphosura; family Limulidae; genus Limulus; species Limulus polyphemus. The sequence continues at coordinate 208,341 of NW_013666198.1, read as the reverse complement.
TAAAATTAAAACGGGAGGTGATAATAGATACAAATTATGTTTCGGCAAATTATCATCGGCAAATAAATCTTCGCTGTTTACGCCGTTTACTTTGTGTTTAATGATGGAAAGTTAAATTGTTAACAGAAATTGAATTGATTGTTTCTTTATTGCTTTAAACCTTACGATGGAAAGTTAAATTGTCATAGTCAGAAATTTAACTATTTGTTCTTTACTTTGTGCTTGACAATGACGAGATGTTAACCAAAACGTTAATTTTTTTATTTATTTATCACACCTTTTATTTGCCGTTTTAACAATATAGTGTAACGTTCTGACTGGATTTCTCATTTTAAGTAAAACTCTTTAATTTAAATGCAAAATAGGACATGCTGAACTGCAAAGTTAATGTTAATAAACACAAGCGTCAAGTTATTTTATTTTAACTGAAGAACTTTACAATAAGAAACATCTCAACAAATGTGCAGACTTTCTACGTAATGTGCCACACTATAGAAAAAATGTGCAGACTTTCCTCTTAATGTATTAATACCGAATAAAAGTGCAGACTTTCCCCTTAATCTATTAATACCGAATAAAAGTGTAGATTTTCCCTTTAGTGTATTAATAACGAATAAAAGTGCAGACTTTCCCCTTAATATATTAATACCGAATAAAAGTGCAGACTTTCCTCTTAATGTATTAATACCGAATAAAAGTGCAGACTTTCTCCTTAATGTGTTAATACCGAATAAAAGTGTAGATTTCGTACTTTTTCTGTGCTAAAAAACGAACTGTCCAAGTTACTATAATCGAAATAAGATGCAAGGTAAGTTAACATACCTTAAGAGTTATAAATCTTATGATGTCAATTAGGAAAGATTCATCTTATATCTCCTAGGTTCTAACATACCTTAAGAGTTATAAATCTTATGATGTCAATTAGGAAAGATTCATCTTATATCTCCTAGGTTCTAACATACCTTAAGAGTTATAAATCTTATGATGTCAATTAGGAAAGATTCATCTTATATCTCCCAGGTTCTAACATACCTTAAGAGTTATAAATCTTATGATGTCAATTAGGAAAGATTCATCTTATATCTCCTAGGTTCTAACATACCTTAAGAGTTATAAATCTTATGATGTCAATTAGGAAAGATTCATCTTATATCTCCCAGGTTCTAACATACCTTAAGAATTATAAATCTTATGATGTCAATTAGGAAAGATTCATCTTATATCTCTCAGGTTCTAACATACCTTAAGAGTTATAAATCTTATGACTTCAATTAGGAAAGATTCATCTTATATCTCCCAGGTTCTAACATACCTTAAGAGTTATAAATCTTATGATGTCAATTAGGAAAGATTCATCTTATATCTCCCAGGTTCTTTTTCTGTAAGAAAAAGTTGGTTGTTGATAAAATAGTCAGAAAATGTTACTTACATGAATGTAGAACCCAGTAAAAAAATCTCTTTTTTTTTTAATACAAGCTATACAACAAACATACTTTGTATGAATATATATATTGTGTTTCAAAAACAAATTTCTGGAATTTTTGAATTATTTATGGTTCATAAATTCTAACTATCAAGAAATATATGCAAAACCGAATTAACCCAGTTTCATGGTACAGCCAAGAATGAGCTTGCAACCTACCAAAATTAGTGTATTTTTGTCTGCCTACAAACTTCATAAACTATGCAGACTACCCTAAACGCTCATAATATTGTCATATATATGTATATCGTGTTGTTAATGTTTTAACTTGTAGGCGGGTAAGCGATGTTCTCTCGTATAATTCATGGTAAATTTCGCTCAAAAAAATTACGAAACGTGCTTTGGTTTAATAGCATCATCTTATGCACGTGCACATTATATTTTTATAGCAACGAACTGATATTTATCTTCTAAGTTTATTTTAACCATCTGTTGTTTTCCTTTACCTGTCGCTTTAAAGTGAAATGAGCAATAAAGTTTAGAATTTAAATATGTTGTGTAATGAAATACCGAAGATATTATTAAATATGTTGTGTAATGAAATACCGAAGATATTATGAAATGTGTTGTGTAATGAAATACCGAAGATATTATTAAATGTGTTGTGTAATGAAATACCGAAGATATTATTAAATATGTTGTATAATGAAATACCGAAGATATTATTAAATGTGTTGTGTAATGAAATACCGAAGATATTATTAAATGTGTTGTGTAATGAAATACCGAAGATATTATTTCTTTTCTAAGAGTGAGAAGAGAATCTTCCAATTCGCAGTTAGTTACGTAACAAGGTTTTTATTTTTCATTATTAGAGTTGTTTGGCTCTTACATGTAATGTTTTCAAATTATATGTAAGTCCCTCCATCTTGTACTTTACCATGCGTAAAAATGATTCCTTCCAAACGAATGAATCATCTTTTAATAACGGAGCATTGAGTTACAAGTTTGAATGTTGCAGTCGGTTTTCATCTCTGTACAGTTTTCATTGAAAAGTAACTCGCTTTAAATTTTATTTATTTTTTGTTCATTTAGTACATAAATGTTTAAGGGGAAACTTAATATATATATAAGATATAAAAAATAGGGTTAACTGTGAAATATAACACTGTATTCTTCAACGTATTTTTATGACGTAATCATCTTTCATTTGCTTAAGAATTCAAGGATGCAGTCGTCTAACAGGGAACGTTGATGCATGTAATTTGTTTTGTTCCCTTAGGACAATGTCTTCATTCTTTCCATGTTAAAATCATTTGATGGATGTTTTTATTTTGTTCAATTTTTACAATAAATTAGACTTTGGGCTGCAGAAGTACGACCTTCTATCTTATTGTTGTTTTCTCATACATGCGATAGAGGACAAACGATCTGAGGTTTTCAAGCAAAGCCACTTTCCTATGACGGGCCAGGGGTGGGTTCAACAACAACAATAAAATTGGATTAGGCTAGACTACATCAGTGTTTCCCAAAGTGAAGTTTTTTCTGGGGGCCGCCAAAAAATGGGCCGAAAACAAAGGTGCTGAATTAATTTTAATTCTAAATAAACAATAAGCTTTGCGCTTAACAACAAACAAACGCTTGTGTTGTTTGTTTTTTTAAGTTGAGCACAAAGGTACACAATGGGCTATTTGTGCTCTGCCCAACACGGGTATCGAATCCCAGTTTCTATCGTTGTAAGTCTGCAGACATACCGCTGTACCACTGGGGGGCACAGACAAAGGAAAATCCTGACTAATTTCTTGTTTGCTTAAATATTTATTATTCAACATAGAAACATATTGAAAACTTCCTAAGATGCTGAAAACGTACATATTCCAGTCTGTAAAAAGCGTGTTAATTTTTCATAGTTTGGAACAAAACAGTTTGCTTTTAAGAGCTTAGCTGGGATATGAAAATATAAGAATTCGATAAAAATTATGGGTTGAATAATTCAAGATTTTAATCCAATAAAATAAATTTCAATATCAAGCAAGTTACTCTTACAGGACGATAAAACATTTGGTAATGTACTTTATTCGATGCTTTGTTTATTTCTTTATAACGTTTCAGTGATATGTTTTCTCTTCATTTGTTTCTTTTAAAATGTCTCCTTGATGTATATTTGTATGCTGTTTTACTTTTGTTTTAAAACGTTTCGATAATGTGTTTCCTAAGCTGCTTTATTTCTTTTAAAACGTTTCAGTTATCTGTTTTCTATACTGCTTCATTTGTTTCTCTTAAAAAATTTCAGTGATTTGTTTCATACTATTATATTTGTCTGTTTTAAAACGTTTAAGTGGTGTGTTTTCTATACTATTTTATGTGTGTATTTTAAAACGTTTCAGTGATTTGTTTTCTATACTATTTTATTTGTCTACTTTAAAACGTAACAGTGGTGTGTTTTCTATACTATTTTATTTGTCTACTTTAAAACGTATCAGTTATTTGTTTTCTATACTATTTTATTTGTCTACTTTAGAACGTATCAGTGATGTGTTTTCTATGCTATTTTATTTGTGTGTTTTAAAACGTATCAGTGGTGTGTTTTTATACTATTTTATTTGTCAATATTAAATGTATTAGTGGTGTGTTTTCTATACTATTTCATTTGTCTATTAAACGTATCAGTGGTGTGTTTTCTATACTATTTTATTTGTCTATTAAACGTATCAGTGGTGTGTTTTCTATACTATTTCATTTGTCTACTAAACGTATCAGTGGTGTGTTTTCTATACTATTTTATTTGTCTACTTTAAAACGTATCAGTGGTGTGTTTTCTATACTATTTTATTTGTCTACTTTAAAACGTAACAGTGATGTGTTTTCTATACTATTTTATTTGTCTACTTTAAAACATTTCAGTGATTTGTTTGATATACTATTTTATTTGTGTGTTTTAAAACGTTTCAGTGATTTCAGTTTCTATAATGTATTTTCTATGCTTTATTTACTTATTTAAAAATGTTCCTCTGAAGTGTTGTCCATAGTGCTTTATTTATTTCTTTTAAAACGTTTCAGTGATGGTTCCATGATGCTTTATACATTTGTTTGTTGTTTTTGTTCTGTGAGCTGCACCAATAAAGTCACTGAAATACGCATAGATCTTTTTCTTTTTTTATCGTATATTAGCGGTTAAAAGCTATTATGTTTGTTTTTCTTATATAAATAGAATTAAGCTTTCTCCACTATCTTAGTTCTTTTCTTTTCAAGCATCAAACTCAGACGTTTAAAACGATAATAAACAGTAGTCACATGTATGTAGAGTCTAGAAATCTAATTAGTTGAAGAGAAGTACTTCGACATATACGATACATTCTTTCGAAAATCCCACAAAGAGATGGGTAATATTAAAGTGTTTATACGACTAATATTCAGATAGCATCGTATTACATTTGTAAGTCACGTATTGGTCTACATATTGTTGTCCAAATAGTAATTTTGTTGTATTGAGATAACCTTTTGACTTCTTGTAGATCACAAGCTTGAGAACAGAATATCCTCAAGAAGGGGTGTCTCCTTGAATCCATCAATCATGGGAATCAAAGAAAGAATCGGAGTTACCACAACCGCAATCAAGTTTGACGCTCAGATATCTTCGACAAACATTGATTACAGGCGAGAAGTTAGGAGTGCGGACATTGCACTAATAAAATGGTTATCGTAATCTGTCTTCGTTGGTTTGAAGAATCTTTTTCGAAACGACTTCGCTGAGAGAAGATGTCAGCTGATCAATCATGTAATTACCATTAGCGACAAAAAACTACATCTTTATACTTATAAGCATGCAATATTTTTTGGTAAAGAAAATATTCAGAATGGCTGGTTAAGACCTTTGTTAAAGCTTCAAATGTATTTATTAGACCTTGCATACTGTCTTTCTTTACTTCCTCCAAATTCACCAGGACATCGTGCTTTTTGTGAAGATAAATAGACAAATTAAAATAATTTCTTTCTTCAGACGCATTGTGCTACTGTATATTAATAGTAAGAAAAACAAAACAGACGTTTTTTTGGCGCAATGAAAAATAAACTCTTTATTTGTTGTTTCAGCCGACTAGTTTCGGTAAAACAACTACTACCATCATCAGGGCTAGTGACTACAATGTTAGCTTAGTCTGGATTAAACTCCAACCGTTAGTGGGTACGTTCATTATTAAAAACAAGGTCAGGAAACATGAATTTCGCGCAAAGTTCCACGAGGGCTATCTGTGCCAGCCGACCTTAATTTAGCAGTGTAAGACTAGAGGGAAGGCAGCTAGCCATCACCACCCACTGCCAACTCTTGGGCTACTCTTTTACCAACGAATAGTGGGGTTGACCGTCACATTATAACGCTCCCACGGCTGAAAGGGTGAGCATGTTTGGTGGAACGGGGATGTGAAGAAAACAAGAGTAGGAAGGAATCTAAATACTAAATAACGGAAGAGCTTAAGACAAACAATTATTCCAATAGGACATGTCGATTGGCCAATCGTATCGATTTATACACACAGACCTGCTTTTAATTATGTGATACTTGTTTGAGTTTTCTTAAGAATTTTAAATTTTTCCAATCATAATTACCATCACAGTTCCAGAAATGCTCAGCTACCGTAGAGGATATTACATTACCTTATTTTACGTCATACTGGTGTTCTTTTAATCTCACGTATATTTTCATTCTTGTTTGGCCTATGTACATTTTACCAAACTACAAATGATTTGGTAAATTCCATCTTTATCTTCAATATTTTTTTTTCATCTTCAAATATTTGCAAATAATTAAAAAATTTTTTTTGAGAAATAACTGCTACTTTAGAACCCTTTAATCTGAATGCTTTAGCAGTTCTTTTTTTCCGAAACGAAAGGATAAAATGGTATACTAATTAACTAAGATGATTTTAATGAAGTTAACTTAGGGTATCTCATTTGTCAATAACCTCTATCCGCTGCAATTGAACATTTTTTTCGTTGTTTATAATATAAAACCGTGAATTTATGGCGCGCCAAGTATATGTGTAAGTTGTGCATAGTTTTTTCTTTAAGAAATGTGGTGCATGTTGACCACAAAAGGTTTGCAAAATACACTGACTTTTAGCTAATTCTCATCTTTTCCAATGAGAACATTTAAGAAAACTAATTCATGTTCATTGGACTCCATATTAAATGTGATTTCTTCATTGTTATCATTCCTGTAGTTTCACAATTCCTTAATGGTTTCATTGTTGTGTTACCACACCTTGAAGGGTTTCACTGCTGCGTTATCGCAGCGTGAAGGGTGTCATTGTTGGGTTACCACACCGTGAAGGGTTTCACTGCTGCGTTATCGCAGCGTGAAGGGTGTCGTTGTTGCGTCACCACACCGTGAAAGGTTTCATTGTTAGGTTACCACACCATGAAGGGTTTCGTTATTGGATTACCACACCGTGAAGGGTGTCATTGTTGGGTTACCACACCGTTAAGGGTTTCATTGTTAGGTTACCACACTATGAAAGGTTTCGTTATTGGATTACCACACCGTGAAGGGTGTCATTGTTGGGTTACCACACCGTTAAGGGTTTCATTGTTAGGTTACCACACTATGAAAGGTTTCGTTATTGGATTACCATACCGTGAATGGTTTCGTTGATATAGCTTCTTTATCTTATAGGTTTTATTAAAGCTTTTTGTAACTTAAAGGCCATCTATAAATATATCACTCGAAACAGGAGATAAAGGGGACTCCATTGCTAGCCCTTTAATTTGTTGATAAAATCTATGATCATTTTTAAATACGCAACTTTTAACACAGAGTTTGACAATATGGACTAATTATTTGATATATTCTTAAGGTAAGTCTTTAATATCAAATGATATATTTAAGAAAATATCTAACGCTTTACCTATTGTTACATTTGTAAACAATGAAACGATATCTACTGATACAACACAGGTATCGAATCCCGATTTCTAGCGTTGTAAGCCCGCACATATACCGCTGTGCCACTGGAGGGCATTATTCTGGATTTCAACGTCTTTAAGTTCCTTTACAAAATCAACGGTGTGTTTAACTCTATTTTTACATTTTCTAATATTTAAATCAGGCACTCTTAACCAATAAACTACCCAAAGAGTGTGTGTAGCAGAATTTAAACGCTTATTTATTTTAGGTAAAACATATATTTTAGTATTGCAATTACTAGGAGTGCAATATTCTTTTCTTTTTGTAAAAATTTGGAATTTTGTAAAGCATATTTAACTTCTATCAAGTGTGTTTTGAGATTTCTTTTTCAGTTGTTTTTTTTTGTCTCATCTATCAATAATTCACAGATGCCATGTGCATAATGTTTAAAGTCTAAAACTACAGTTTGATTGCCTTTATCAGCTTTACAAATTTTGATGTTCTTGCGTTCCCTTAATTTTTTAGAACACTTCTTTATTTTCTTTCATTGTTGGTTTTCTTGTTTTCTTTCGCAGTTTTTTTGAGGCAGTCATAATTGTATTTAAGATGTCTGTATAGTGAATTCGTATACTATCTTTTTCGTTTTCTCTAGAATTTCAATTTTACGTATAACAATTGATTTTGTGTGGTTGTTGTTAAGCGCAAGGGTACACAATGAGCTATATACATGTATATCTATATATATATATATATATATAATGGGTAAATAAAGATATAAGCTTAAACCTAAAAATTACAGATAGCGAGAAAGATTCATTATTTATTAGTATTAATTTTTTTTCATTATAAGTATTTTTTACTATTGCTCAATAATGGTTAATTCCAATAAATGAGTTCAAATGTGGTAAAAGTTACAGAGAACTTAACACAAAAATAGCATTTACTGATTTCTGTGTATTGATCTCTTTTTTCTTATGAAAATCAATACGACATATATGAACACTGAACTATATACTTTAAGTGCTTGGTAGCTTAATGTGATAGCTAGGGGTATTACACAAGCCTTTTATACTTTCTGTAAAAAAATTCCCTATATCAATTTTAAAATTTTACTGTAGACATGAAAAAGTATTTAGTTTTCCTCTTTAAACCTCATCTAACAATTTCAGCTTGCTGGGCATCATTCAGTATTCCTTAACTGATTTAGATTATAAATAGTAAAATGGTCTAAATTCTCTACCGTTTAACACCAACAAGTCGTTAAAGCTAAATCTTAGTGTACCTAATTTTGTGTATCTTAACACCAGTTTTTACCGACAGATCTGGTGATAAACCTATATTATTTCTGGTAGTAAACCTATATTATTTCATTGGGTTCTTTATTATTAAAACTGTTATCAGTAGATAACATCAGGCAAGCATACAATTAGTTACAAAGAGTATATATGTACAAATTAACTTCCACGTGTGTAAAAATTAGTTTATGTATTTCTTACCAACTTTCACTTGTTAAAAAAAGTACTAATGTCCTTAGTGGCAACTTCAGTGTGAGTTATAGGCCTAGAAGTGGCAACTTCAGTATGAGTTATAGGCCTAAAAGTGGCAACTTCAGTGTGAGTTATAGGCCTAGAACAGGCATCTTCAGTGTGAGTTATAGGCCTAGAACTATCAACAGATAAACACATCTTTGAAAAGGCTATCACGGAAAACGCAAAAGCTAGCATAAATGAATTTGATATAGGCTAAAGATAGCAGACACACTTAACATGAATTATATAATCAGTTCATGTAAAGAGGTTGAGAACGTTATATTAAAACGTTACATGTCGTTTCGTCCTTGCCTCTTCACACTGCCAAAGGCTACGGCGTAAGGTTGCTATGTCCAAAGCACACAAATACTCTCTGTAGGTTTCCATGAGCCATCCGGTGTACTGGGACGAAGGTTTCCCAGCGTCTGTTTCAACAGTCCTATTGTACGAAAATATATAAGCACTGCGAATACCCGTTTCATTTTCAAGCTGCTTGAGATTTGCAGCATTTTGATTCGAACATGTAAAAAAACTACCCATCTCAAATTATCCCGCTGTTCCATATGAAAACAATAATTGATAAACAATGAAATAATAAACAGTATGAAAAATACTAATGGATAATAATAAAGTATATTAAAACCATGTCTTACATAAAATCAAATTATATTTTAAAGTTATTATAATGTGGGTTTCATTCAGGCTTTATTTATTTATTAATAAATCAAATAACATAATCAGAGTTTTAAATAAACCTTTTAGATATATTAAATTTCCATTCAAGCAACAAGATGTTATTATTATGAAGATTTTATACTACCCCCACCCCACTCCTCACTCCCACCAGTGGCTCAGCAGCAGGTCTGTGAAGTTATGACAATAAAAACCGGTTTTCGATACCCATGATGGACACAGCACAAAAAGCGCATTGTGTAGTTTTGTACTTAACAACAAATAAACTGTAATCCTGAAACCTAAATAAGGAACAAAGTTTCATAGAAAGGGAAGTATGTTTACAGACCGTAAAATAAGTTATTCAGATAAAACTTTGTGGGTTGTACATTCACAAATAAACCAAAACGATTAGACCCCCTTCAATGGCACAGTGGTATGTATTTTTGCGGACTTACAACGCTAAAAACCGGGTTTCAATATCTGTGGTGGGCCATGGTGTAGCTTTGTGCTTAACTACAAACAAACCATAACCATTAATTACATTTGTAAATTAAATATTCAAGAAACGATTTTTTGTTTTAATAAAAGCACGAAACGGGCATATGACTTAATATTGTCAGTATTAGATAATTTTCACTACATTTCGTGATAATTTCAGGCATTTTGAACGTAATTTGTAATTCTGTTATTCTTATATAACAAGATTATGCGCAATACAACAAAATGCAATTTACATAATCGTACTGAGTGCAACACGAGTAAACAAGAAGAGGGTTACGTAATCGTACTGAGTGTAAGACGAGTAAACAAGAAGAGGGGTTATATAATCGTACTGAGTGTAAGACTAGTAAGCAACAAGAGGGTTACGTAGTCGTACTGAGTGTAAGACGAGTAAACAACAAGAGGGTTACTAAATCGTATTGAGTGTAAGACGTGTAAACAAAAAGAGGGTTACATAATCGTACTGAGTGTAAGACGAGTAAGCAACAAGAGGGTTACGTAATCGTACTGAGTGTAAGACGAGTAAACAACAAGAGAGTTACATAATCGTACTGAGTGTAAGACGAGTAAACAACAAGAGGGTTACGTAATCGTACTGAGTGTAAGACGAGTAAACAACAAGAGGGTTACGTAATCGTACTGAGTGTAAGACGAGTAAACAACAAGAGGGTTACGTAATCGTACTGAGTGTAAGACGAGTAAACAACAAGAGGATTACATAATCGTAGTGAGTGTAAGACTAGTAAGCAATAAGAGGGTTACGTAATCGCACTGAGTGTAAGACGAGTAAACAAGAAAAGGGTAACATAATCGTACTGAGTGTAAGATGAGTAAGCAACAAGAGGGTTACGTAATCGTACTGGGTGTAAGACGAGTAAACAAGAAGAGGGTTACATAATCGTAGTGAGTGTAAGACGAGTAAAAAACAAGAGGGTTACGTAATCGTATTGAGTGTAAGACGAGTAAATAACAAGAGGGAATCCTCAATAGCCGCGGCGCTTGAAATTATTTTAGGTAGGATTACAGTAAATTTATCTATGAGACCTTGGGCGTGGTCAAGTACATCAGTCAAAAGGGATTGACCTTCTGAGTCCAAAACTTTAATTAGATCTCAAAATCGGTCTAGGGATGACGGAGCTATGAGCTAAAAGTTTGTACTTGAAAAACATACTCACAGCTATTCTATGAGCCGCTATGACACGGCTAAAAATTACACGTATACAATATAATGATATATGTATATTAGTTTTAGAAAAAGAGTACTCTATCAAAGATAGGACTCTTAATAAAAGAAACAAAAAATCTATAGCTTGCTATCCACGTTGGTTGCTGCTGGCAGGACGTTTAATGTATTCTACGTATTCATTACTCTTTACGTCATCGCTAACCACTCTATTGATAGGACGCCCAGTGCCTTCTCTGTGTTTGTTACTTTTACCATACCGTAAGTTGAGTACGTTTAAAAGATAGAATCGCAATTATCTAAAGCGAGGATATAGCAAGATTAGTTTTACTGAGAAAAGTTTAAATATCACAGCTTACACTACTTGTTATGTCCCTCTGTGGAACAGCGCTAAGTTCACGAACTTACAGTGTTAAAATCCGGGGTTCGATTTCCCCGCGATGGACACAGCAGTTAGCACGATGTGGTTTTGCTATGAAACACGCCAACTACTTCTTCTTTTAGATCTTAAATATAATATATGAAATATCTGTTTCTTTGGTTGCTATTCTTATAATGTAGTCATTTAGCTCAAAATATTCGTATCGCCATATTCCAAAAAATGTCACAATTTTAGCACGTTCTCAGTTACTTAAAAAAAAAGCTGAACGTAAGAATAACACAAAATTTCTTGTAAAGCAATTTATTGGGCTGCTAAGCGAAGTACTTAGCCAACCAGAGTCATCAACCAATCTCAACTTATCCCTTCCATATTTTGTTTTTCAGAAATTAATAACTATTGTTTAATATCGTATGAGTAGACACAGATTTCAGGTGACTGAAGCCCCTACATTTTTTCAAAAAATTGATTTTAAAACACGGTCATCGTATCGTTTATTTTATTGACCTTTTAAATTGTTTAATTCACTTAAATTGGCACTTGAGAGAACTGAAATTTTCTACCTGAACCGCATCTCGTGCACACATGGACTAAACGGCTGGATCAGAAACTCTTGATTCCAGGTATAGACGTCCATAATTGTGAACCACTGACCAGAAGGAGGGCAGTTAAATAAAAGCATCCAACGTCACAAGGGCTTTGTGGGATACTTTAAACTGAATAGCGGGATTGACTGCCACTTTTATAACGTGCCCATAGCTGAATGTGTAAAGTGCGCTCAACAGCATCAAGTCTCAAACCTCAAGTTCTTCATTTCATAGCTCGTCACGTTAGCTACCGGTTTTCAATCGATAAAAAGTATATCACTTTAATAAAACTACAGATTGAATATTTTCATAAACGTTTAACATCTTCAGCTATATCGTTTGACATTACTTAAAAGAATAAAAGTACACACAAGTTATTTACGAGTCACCAAGCCACAGAGAGACTGCATTTGATTCTTGGTTAACTGTGTGGAAGAAAAAGAAGTCGTATCGTTTGTGCATTCATTTCATGGAAATCGCTTTTTCAAAAGTTAAAAAAAAATTAAAATGTGGTTTTCTGTTTGCTCAAAATGGAACTCCATTTAGACGAACAACATTCTGATGGCAAATTTTAAATGACCCTCACATTTTAAAGAATAATCAAGCTACTTCTGGGTGGTCCATTATCTGTTCAGTAATGGCGTCGGTAATTAACTAAGGAAACGAATCGGAGGAGGAAGTCATGTGAAAGGGGCTTCAATATGTTCGAATTTTATGTTTCTGTAGTTCTTAAAGAAACGCCGGCACGGCGAATCTGAAACTATCTCCTCCATTGTCCGGGCGAATTAACATAAAGAAAAGTAATTATTGTTGAGAACAAATGAAAAAAAAAGAGAGAGAGAGAGAGAGTTGTAGCTACTGTCATTTTCTTTTATTTGCGTCTGCTAAAACATTGTGCTCTTTTGCTTCTGGATATTGTAACGAAAAACCTCACGAGCGCTTCGTTAACGTGTTCTTATCTTAACGGAAGAGTTGTTCACTTTATTAATGAAACTATAAGAAAATCATGATTACTCAATTATTTTTAAGTTATATCATCTAAGATGGCAGTTGTATTTTTATCAGATTTGTAGTAATAGTTGTCTTATGAAACAATGAACATTTTTGACTTCATATTCAAAATGGGGACTTGTTAGACAGGGTTTTGCTAAAAGGAGCTAATTAATTATTCCTAAGCCCGTTGGTGAAGTCTGATGTGTTTTATGGAAATTCCGAAGTTGATGTTTGGAACGTTTTGTATTTACTTCTGATATATAGCGACGTTGTTTAACTTTGTAGGCTTCAGGTTTTTATTTTTATTTTTTGTAATTTTCGATATTATTTTTCGTTTTAGCACAATAGGCTATCTTCGCTGTGGCCACGACGAGGATCGAACCGCGAATTTCAGCAATATAAGTAACCCAAGCTAAGTGCTAAGCCATCGGGTACATGTCCAAAATAACTAACTCTTTTACCTTTTAAATTACTAATTATTTTGAAAATAAAATGTTGGGTAACTTACAACAAAACTGCGCCTAGTGGTTGACATGCCAGACTGGAGATTCGAATATTGATGGCTGTTGCCGTAAAAACGCGCTCCTCATTTTGGGGCAGTAAGTGCACTATAAATCCTACTATTCAAAGAGCAACCCCAAAACAAGAGTAACCCAAGAGTTGGCAGTTGGTGCTGTTAATTCGCTGCCTTCTTTTTAGTCTGTATATATTGTACACAACCCCAAAGTACGGAACGTGAAATTTGTTTTTGTTTGGCACGGTACGGGACGCAAACCGCGGAACCTCAGATCCAAAGTCAGGCAAACTAGCCCCCACGCTCAACCCTACATCTTATAAGCGGTATGCTGTGAAACATCTCAAGACCAAGTTCACAAGACATAACATTGGTAAAAACGAAAAAAATTATTAAAAATGTATCTATCTACGGACAGTGTGACAGATTAGACTAAGAGCAAACTGAAACCAAACCTTAATGACACGTGCACGTATAGTGTTACTTTATACTAATAACATATTTCACGTTTCGGATAAAGAGGTGTTTAGTAGTTTACAGAATGTAGCAATGTTCTGGCAGTAAACTTTTACTTCATTACCGCACCATTTGGTTTGATGTTTGTTTGTTTGTTTTTAATTATGCACGAAGCTACACAAGGGCTATCTGTGCTCTGCCCACCACGGGTATCGAAACCCGGTTTCTAGCGTTGTAAGTCCACAGACATACCGCTGTGTTACTGGGGACCGATTGGTTTGAAGCAGAACAAGGAGATTTTACGATCACCATCCAGTGTAATTCTTCTCCTATAGCAATTTGTAAATTGCAACAGCGACCTTCCTGTTCTACCATATTGTTAACTTTCAAAATTGCCTATAAAAAGTAGTCTTACATATAAAACCTTGCGAAACGATTAAACTCACTTTAAATCTTCCAGTCGACGCTATAAAAACATTAAAGCACATTGCTAGGTTTTTAGTTAGTGGTGAGTACAAACATTTTATGAATTAATATAATTCACCCTCCATTTTATAAAGTAAATATTCATTAAGTTCGGAACTCGTGTCATATTGAAGTTCCTAATAACACAGTCAAACTATCAAGATATGAAGGCCGGAAGTGACCTAGTGGTTAGTGTGTTTGGTCTTTCAATTCAATGGTTCATCCTCCTGCCTCAGGCCGGAAGTTACCTAGTGGTTAGTGTGCTTGGTCTTTGAATTCAATGGTTCATCCTCCTGCCTCAGGCCGGAAGTGACCTAGTGGTTAGTGTGTTTGGTCTTTGAATTCAATGGTTCATCCTACTGCCTCAGGCCGGAAGTGACCTAGTGGTTAGTGTGTTTGGTCTTTGAATTCAATGGTTCATCCTCCTGCCTCAGTCCGGAAGTGACCTAGTGGTTAGTGTGCTTGGTCTTTGAATTCAATGGTTCATCCTCCTGCCTCAGGCCGGAAGTTACCTAGTGGTTAGTGTGCTTGGTCTTTGAATTCAATGGTTCATCCTCCTGCCTCGAAAACATGTTCCACGCTTTAGAGTCATTCGTATGCAATACGAGAAACAGTCAAATCCCACTATTCGATTAGAATAGCTAAAAGTTGGCGGTGGGTGCTGTTGACTAGTTGTCTTCCCTCTAGTCTATCAGATATGCGCAAATAACCTATGTGTAGCTTTGGGCGAAACTTTTAATCAAGATGCACAATAATGATATAATCTAATCCTTTAGATGAAATATTAATAAATCACATTTAAATATTTACTTTTGTACATGTTTTCGATAGATGGATAGATTTGGAGATGCGTTACTTTCTGCTTTGGTAATTTTCGGTGAAACTTGTACGCATGTTCAACAAATGCTTATTTGTGTATTGGCTTGATATTTTATTATCATCCACTTTTGTTCTGATATTTCTGAAAGTTGTAGATTTCCTTCTTCAGAATGACTGGCATGGCATAGCTTGAACAACTTTATTACTTAAACTAACATAATAGATTATAACTGACCTTCTTAAAAATGTTTTACGTGAGGACAACTGTACTCTGCAAACATTTATAAAATGCTGATGATTATTAATATAGTAATGAAGTATCATGTAGCCGCAGGTGCAAGCTATAGCACATACATATATATCTGGTTCATGGCGAGTTCCTAACGATTCGACGGCGCAACAACGCCACAGTAGACTTATGACTTGAAGATATGCCACAGCCATTTTAGAGGAAGAATATTTGTATAGCAAGACTGTTAATCGATATATAGCCAAGTTACACAACAGTCCAAATAAAAGAACCTTTTAAACAACAACTTGCATAACAGAGCATTTAAGACAGCAACGAAATGTAAGGCAACATTCCAACCTAATCCAGAGCAACGTCCTATTCAGTAAAGCCGAAGCTGTGTCACGAAAGAGAACCCTCCGCCTCCCAAAAAACATTGCGATAAATCTGGAAATAACTCTTAGCACCGTAAAAAAAAGGTACTAAAATCTTCAAAATCAATTATTGTTCAAATGAGAAAGATGATCGAAGAAACCTTGAATCAAAGCTATCTGATTCAACTATTAAACAACTCCTACCAACTTTTGTGCTTTAAAACTGGTCTTAAAACTGACGTTCATATACAGCGCTTATACAAAACAAATGAATAAATCCAAATGATGGTCATTATTGTTTTTTTTTATAAACAACAGAAGATTTTACTTGTCCACACAAGCCGGTTGTGTGTGACTTATTGGTTAGTGTGCTTGGATTCCACACAAGCCGGTTGTGACTTATTGCTTAGGGTGCTTGGATTGAGAATCGTGTGGCTCATGGCCCGTTGCTGCAGGCACCCATTCCGCACTTTGAAGCTGTGGGTGCACTATAATAGTGACAGTCAGTGCCACTCTATTTTATTAAAATTACGTAAGAGCTGGTGATGGGTGATGTTTATTAATTCTAATCTTTCAGTTCAAAACAAGGGACGGCTAGCTTTTCGTGAAATGTCTGAAACAAACTCGCCTATGAATAAATCTCTGGTAAAAAAAAACGCTACAGCTTCAGAGATAACTATATTTTCTAGTCAAACTTTACTAATATTCATTCTTAAAGGTCTTCATTTGTTTTGTAATTACGAGCGATAATACTACTATTTGATAGCATTCTAACTTGAAAGGTTTTATGACTTTCAAGATAATTCGAGTTATATTTCAGGCATATTAAAGCAAGTATATTTAAGAGTTAGCTATGCGGGTGTCAGTAACAAAAGGTATCTATGAATTTATAGACTACTTCTGTAGTGTTAAAATATTTTCTTGTTTAACGACCCATAGCCATTAAAAAAATAAAAACGAACATTTTCCCACAACAATTGTATTCATAAACATTTTATAAATCATACATTTTCAGCTTAGTTCATAAAGAACCCAATTCGTTCTAAAATGCACAAGTATCAAATAATATATATATATATATGTGTGTGTGTGTGTGTGTGTGTGTGTGTAAAGCCTTTCGAAAGAATGAATGTTTAGTTTCTTTCCTTGGGAAAGCCCCCCAGTTACAACGCTAGAATCCGGATTTCGATACTCGTTGTGAGCAGAGCACAGATTGTGTAGCTTTGTGCTTAATTACAAACAAACAAACAAACCCTTGGGAATAAAAAAGATTGTTTTGCAATGAGTAAACCGGAAGTAAACTTTACTTCTTAAGAGTAGGCCCGGCATGACCAGCCATGGGGGCATTATAATGTGACGTTAGTAAAAGAGTAGCCCAAGAGTTCCCTTTAGTCTTACACTGCTAAATTAGGGACGGCTAGCACAGATAGCCCTCGTGTAGCTTTGCGCAAAATTCAAACAAACTAAGACTCTTAGTTCCACTCTTAAGAAAGTAAATCGTTTCACAATACAAAAATTTAACTTCCAATTAAAAGTTAAAAATAGATAAACTTTTTTGATAATTAATTTCTAGTTTCTTGTTCAAGGAAGCAAAATCGTTTAGTAGTAAACAAGTAAACTCTCTAAACTAGACCAGAAGTAAATAAAACTATTCAAAAAATCAAACCGGAAGTATCAAATAAAAATATATGTTGGTAAAATGGATTTATGATGGAGAACTTGCTGGAAGTTTTCTTTGTTGGGGATAATATTTTAATACACTATCGTGGATCTTCTTCAGGTGCATAGAAAAATCATCTCTAACAGTAAACTTTCCAGCGAGTTTTCATTATAGATCCATTTTATCAACTGATCCACCTGATATGTTGATCTTGTTTGATACTTATTTAAGAGGATTCCTTGAAGGTTGTTCAATTGGTCTAATATTAACTAAATGTAAGCGGTTGATTATTTCAAGTTTTGCTCTAAAAATTTCTCTAACTGAGAGCTGTGTTATGATATAGCAATACAGTTTTTTTTTTTTACAGGGAAAATAGGTGTTTGATCGGTTTTTTCTTGATTATTTACTTGAAATGTATAAACCCAAATGTTCTAGCGTTTTTCAAACGGAACATTTTTGATAGGTTTGGTTTGGGTTTGTTTTGAATTTCGCACCTACACGAAGGCTATCTGCGCTGCCGTCCCTAATTTAGCAGTAAAGACTAGAGGGAAGGCACTTAGTCATCGTCACCCACCGTCAACTGTTGGGCTACTCTTTTACCAACGAATAGTGGGATTGAGCGTCACGTTATAACGCCCTCACGGCTTAACGGGCGAGCATATTTGGTGGGACGGGGATTCGAACCTGCGACCCTTAGATTGCGAGTCGAGCTCCCTAATCACCTAGCCATGCCGGGCCCTACATCTTTGACAGAAAATGTCATTCAATTTTTTAAATAAAGTTATTTTTTTCATGAATTGGGATTTATTCTATTTTTACAGATTGTTCAAGAAGTTAAAACAATATCAGAGGATTCCTAACTATTTCCTACCACTCAAATTACAAAAAACGCCGGAAATGAATAAGGTTTGGATTACCGGAAAGTTTTCGTTTTTATCATTATACGTTAAAAACAGTCAATTTGGGTACTATATATCATATTTGCTTTTCAGAGCAAACAGACATTCAGACTTTTATCATAGACATTTTCATCGAAATAGTTATAGAAATAGATTATTATATTGTAGGCTAGGAATGGAACGATGACTGAATATAAACATTCTTTACTTTATCTCTGTAGAGAAAAAATAAAATAAGGAACAAATATAGAATGTTTAATTTCTAAAAGGTATGGTACTAGATCCCTGTCGACGGGTGGTGAAGGAAAAATGACAGTTTTAACATTATTGAAACTACTATTTGGGATATAGCCTTTTTGGATGTAACGTATTTGAATACGTCAGTCACGTATCAGTTCATCTTGCAACTGAAACTATCTTAAAACATATTATAGTTTTTCCCCCGTTAAATAAAAAAAATAAAAACAGATTCGGAATCTCAACTCGGAAAGATGCAGGAAAAATAAAGCATTGAACTAATAAATTAAACAAGAGGCTCTGAATTTAGAATACAGTTTTAACCATACACGTCTTAGAAGTGCCATGTAACTTTAAAGTTATCTTCAGCCCCAAAAGTGTTCGTCTCTTATATATATATCTCATCTATTATAATAATACTCAATTATTGTCTGTCCTGAAAATGTGCGTGCAACGCGCACTTCATTTCAACGGCTGTAAATATTCTTTAGTAGACGTTTTGTACAACGACATTAAAAGCTTATTATAAAGGTCTAATGTTAGGTCGTAGAATAACATTATAAGTTTGTTTAATAATAATATTAAATACAGTAAGTTTAATTCTAACTAAACTAAAGCAACAGAAATGCACAAGTTATACAAGAATATAGACCGTGCTTAATAAAGACTTAACTAATGTTAGGCTTGAGACAAGTGGGCTTGTAGGTTTCTGTGTCTGCTATTAGAATTATTTCGTATTATTCTAGAAATACTGCATATAAATTCCTGTTGCAATAAAGATGCTAATTTGACCACAAATGTTTTGCGGGTTGCTGCTAGTATACTTATAGTATGCTGTTACTTATACCAAAAATCATGTTTATATGTAAGGTAGCTGAAGAAAGAGAGCTAACTCTTTAACATTTTTGGTAAATCCAAGACGATTTTTTGTTTTACCACATATATATTCTTGGGTTGAGAAATAGATGTTGTTTTCTTAGGGCAAAGCTACACAATGAGCTATGGGCACTCTGCCCACCGCTGGGAATCAAACTCTGCAGATACTAAACTTATCGCTAACCCACCGGGGATACTGAGTTACAGGTACTAAACTTATCGCTAACCCACTGGTTGCAGGTACTACGAAGATGGTCTCTAGTTTTACCACTGTTCGTACAGCACAAATCTTGAGAATATAATACAATATTTTGGTTAAAAACGTTTGATCATTTTGCGGAAACTTGATCAGTAAGCGAATTTTATCAAAATATACATGAAATATAACTCAGATCATAGGAGTTATAAAGATAATTTATTTTCCCAAAAAACACACTATCAATAGAACATAGTTACTATTTCTAGTTATGCTAATATAAACAAAAAATTAAGGTTGGCAACCCTCGTACAAAATTAGTTTCTTTGTTACAGTGAATTTGGAAGTTGTGTGTTGGGTATGTATTTTAAAATTCTATATTTCTCGGGTTTCTTACACGACTACCACAACGTAATTATTTTAAACTGAAAAATTACGAGGAAGGTAATGAAACCTCAGATAGGTTGGTCCAATCTCGATTAAAAAATATAGCTTATTGTCCTAATTTTTCACCTGTAAAAAACTAATCCTTTTTTATTTCTGTATTACTATTATTCCGAACTTATATAGTTTCAATGGCATTTATTTACAGTATAATGAGCTACTGCATTACATAGCAAAATATTAATACATTTGATATCATTCTAACATTACATTTCCTATACTGTTGTCTCTCTAAAGAGACAATATTTAGAAAACAGTGTTCAAATAGCATAACAAGTACATTTTACCACTAAATTTGTTTGTTCGTTCGTCTAAAACTACACGAATACTACTACTAGATGCGATCGCCGTCCCTAATTTTGAAGTTATAGACTAAATGTAAAACAATTATTCAAACTTGACTGTCACACTTATTACGCACTCACAGCCCTGTAACTTAACCACTGGGCCTCGCTTGGCCTGTGCCACTAATTAAAGACCCACGCATACAAGATAGATCAGGGTTTCGTTACTAAATTCCAGTTCTGTTGTATAGTATTATACACATTTTTAATTAATCATGATGCAAAATAGTTTCGTATGATTTTTAAAACATCTACATAGTTTTTTCCTGTGCTATTCGAGTTGTTAAACAATGTTTAATGTCAAACTAATGTAAAAAAAATGGTTCAACCAAAACCTTCATCCACTTTAACAGGATCTTTACGGAGAAGAAGGGCTAAACTCCACCCACGAGTTTATGTTCGTTTGGTACTATATTAAAAATCATATAATAGAAGTAAGCTAGCATGCACTATTAAATATTCACTGGATTGGTCATCAGAGTTCAAGCCTTGGATCATTTGTTGAAAACAATAACAATAATTCTGGTTAATTCTTGCGGTGTTCCAAGAGTATAAGTTTTTTTTTCCTTTGCTTGTCTTCCAATATTAACACTAAATCTACTGATGGACTATCTGCGCAAGTCATCCATAATTTCGAAATGATAGACTGCAAGGAAAGAAAATAATCACCAGTACCTTCTAGAAACTTTTGGTCTACTCCTATCTAACCAAATAGTAGAATTTGACGGACACTCTGATAACGCATCTATGACCAAAAAGTGCAGCTTACCTATTTATTTTCAGTAATGGATCGTGAACTCCAACCCGCAGATCCACAGTCCAGCCCGCTGACCATATTCGGGCCAGGGGAGAGAAGCGCGTGTATTTTAGTATATAAACGTATTTTATGTTGTTGTTGTTGTCTGTCTACTTAAGTTCTTTATGGTGATTTCTGCTCTCCCCCCATTCCCCGATCGATTAGCGATAAACTTAACGACTTATAAAGCTAAGAATCGGTGCCCGATACCCGCGATAGACACATTATAGATAGCGCAATGTTTAGCATTGCGAGAAACACAAACAAACAATCGAAATTTATACTAAAACGTATACGTCTTCATTACCAGTTAAGGCAGTGTAGTCATTTGTGTTAGGAAAAAATGCGAGTTATTTATTTACTGTTCATCCAGTTTGCATGAAAATAAGGATGTTTAACTATTACAAGGTCTGAACGGAACAATTTTTTCAGATGAAGGTGTGCATTACTGTCGTCTTTATACAATAAGAAGTTGATACAACTTCGTATGTGAACATTTCATTGTTTACAAACAAAGCAGATATCAGTGTAAGTTCAACAAAACAAATAATTGCACAACATATAATTTCTATAATGAAAAAATGTGTTCAAAATTGGTAAAACACACGTCTATGACAAAAACTTTATAATTATTTACAACATTTCGGGGAGGAGCCCTTCGTCAGGCAGTTTAAACCGAAAAGTACAGTATATAATTTCTATCAACAGGTATACATATAAATTAGTTGGTCGATGCACTGAATGAATGAACAGACAGACAAGCGCGTGGACGAATTTATACATAGGTAAGTGAGTTGATGGATTAACAGATGGACGAACTGACAGATAGATTAGTCAATTTATAACAATATTTAAGTATAAAAGCGAGTGCGTTATTACAGCATGTAATAACTCGTACATATTTTATTATCAAGTAAATGATATTTTATTTCATTAAAGTGGTTGCTACTAACGACCAATTAGTGCGTGGAAGATTACCAGCAGGGCGGCTGTCTAATGGCTTGTGTAAAATCCTGGCTCATAGCGAGAGTTCCAAACTTCGTGTGGTTTATTTCCATTTCTGGACATCAAATGTTCGTGGATTGACCACGAGTTTAGAAGATGAAAGTGGTGTTGTATTCTAAGTCGAGAAACAAACGTTAAGAAGGGGTAACTCTTATTACAACTGAATTAACAGTTGCAAGTTCAATTCTTTGTTTATAACCTCGTAGAACATTAACAAAATATATGTACATATGCAGACAATTTTATAAAACTAAGTTCAGAATAATGACATAGAAACAAGTACAGAACAATGGCACAAAACTAAGTAAAGAATAATGGCATAGAACTAAGTACATCATAATGGCATAGAGCTAAATAGAGAATAGTGGCATAAAATTAATCACAGATTAATAAAGTAGAAGTAAGTAGAGAATAATGTTGTAAAACTAAGTACCGAATAATAATGTAAAAGTAAGTAGAGAATGATGTTCTAAAACTAAGTACAGAATAATAACGTAGAAGTAGGTAGAGAATGATGTTCTAAAACTAAGTACAGAATAATAACGTAGAAGTAGGTAGAGAATGATGTTCTAAAACTAAGTACCGAATAATAATGTAAAAGTAAGTAGAGAATGATGTTCTAAAACTAAGTACAGAATAATAACGTAGAAGTAAGTAGAGAATGATGTTCTAAAACTAAGTACAGAATAATAACGTAGAAGTGAGTAGAGAATAATGTTCTAAAACTAAGTACAGATTAGTGATATAAATCACGTAAATTATATTTTTATACATACAGTTTTAAAGCTAGCTTCTAGAATAAGAAGCAATCATACTCAACTAAAACTTTTTTGTTTTTAGTTCTAGTAATTAGTGTTTTTTTAACTGAAAAGATTTACTTTTGTGCATATGGTTTGTAAAGAAATAAAATAACTTATCTTTGTTCAGCTTTGAAGAAATTATTTAATTGATGTCGTACTAAATATAATTTCAAATTCATAGACTACGTTTCGGTAACGTAAAATAGAAATATTTCACAAACGTAACTCCGGGTGGAGAGGCAAATCTTATTCTGTAAGATTATTACTCAGGCTAAGATTATATACCATTAATTACTCACACTTAATAAAACGTAAAATTTAATAGAATGAAATGGCAAACATTTTCTTATTTCTCACCACCCCTTCACTTTTAATGGTTCTCTTTGCTCACGTTTGTTTAATATAAAATGTTGAATTAGTTCCTTAGAGCTGTTCGGTAATTTGCCTCTCCCCGAACATTCATGGTTACGCCATCGTTTTGCTATAAAATGGATCACGTGATTCTGGGATCAAACAAGCCAATCATTTCATAGCATTAAGTGAGAAGGGAAATTATTTTATTTATCAATTTCTACTCTTAATCTATTACTTTCCTTCTCTGTCTCTAGAGACATAAGCTACGAGGGTGTTAAGAAAATGGAAATATCAGTATTATTTTATTTTTATTTTTTTTACTTTTTCAGATATGATTATTTTCGACACTGCCTTTAGGTGGCTCTACAGTAAACTTGAAATATTATAGCGCAAAAATCGTGATTCGATACTCGCTGTGTGCACAGCACAGAATACCTATTGTGCAGATTTACCCTTAAATAAAAAAATAAAACATATAAACATTTTTGACACTAGAAGGAGTGTTACCAAAACAACAAAGGCAAAATTTCAAACAGTCTTTTTCTTTAAGTTAAGCTCATTCTAATCGACAAAAAAAAAATCCTTCAATTTCTTCAGTGTTATAAGAGACAAACTAATTCATAATCAATATATTTTGTTCTCTTAAACACACGATTTGTGAACACAGTCATAAAACTGGAACGAATTCTTGAGTTGCACCATAGAGAGAATCAAACAAGATGACAGTTCTCTAGAAGTCATAGGACTAATGACCCTTTATCCAGCTCCATTCCTTTTATTTTTTCTTTGATTATTTAAAATAGCTAAAAAAACAGTGCTATGTTGACGTCGTTCTGGGAGAGAAGCCATGATGATACCACTTGATACCGAACCTAATCTAACAATTTAAAACCTTCGTCAGTAAGGTGTAAAACCCAAATACTGTGTGATTCTTCATAAACTTACACAATTATTGATAATAAATAGCGTGCTATGTCTAGGTAGTTTATAGATTTTAACAGCTTTCTTTGTCTTACGAGCCGAGCCTGCCCAGTAGCTAGGTTCCGTGGTTCGCCGTGGGTACATCATAAGAGTGACAACCAAATCCAACTATTCGGTCTAACGGGAGTATCCTAAGTACTGGCGGTGGGTGGTGTTGGCTAGTTGCCTTCATTCTAATCTATCACTTTAAAGTTAAGGACATCTAGTACAGTTAGCTCTAGTGCAGCTTTAGACGAAATCTAACAAATACATAAATCTTACTACTGTTTTCGTTTTTTCCCTCTTCTTTAAATTTGTTATTGTTTTTTCCGTATATTGTGTTATGAAATAAAAATAGGTATAAACGTTTAACCCATTACTATTTTCGAAGGGCTAGTATAATAATAACTATAATTGCGTTCAACTCAATAAAATTATTTCAACAAATGTTTGTTTCTTTATATTCTTTGGGAGGTTACACTGCATTACAATCCCGCAAAGTGACTCTGTTTTTTTTTTTTTTAGTATGCCACTTTATATTCAGCCTAGCAAAGCGACTTCAAAGAATGGTCGTTTTTCTTTGGTAGAACACGTTACCGTCAGTTCTACAAAGTAATTTAAAGGTTATTTTTTTGGTAGCTCATTTTATAACCAGGTCCATGAAATGACTTGAAAGGATGTTTGTTTTTCTTTGGTAGATCACATTAAATTCAGTTCCACGAAGTGACTTTAAAGAATGGTTCTTGTTTTTCTTTGGTAGATCACGTTAAATTTAGTTCCACGAAGTGACTTTAAATAATGGTTGTTTTTCTTTGGTAGATCACATTAAATTCAGTTCCACGAAGTGACTAATTAAAGATGTTCTTTGTTTTCTTGGTAGTATTCTAACGTTAAATTCTAGTTACCACGTAAGTGACTTTAAAGATGGTTACTTT
>NW_013666198.1:172099-181806 GCF_000517525.1 Limulus polyphemus | reverse complement strand
GAAGTGACATTAAAGAATGGTTCTTGTTTTTCTTTGGTAGATCACGTTAAATTCAGTTCCACGAAGTGACTTTAAAGAATGGTTCTTGTCTTTCTTTGGTAGATCACATTAAATTCAGTTCCACGAAGTGACATTAAAGAATGGTTCTTGTTTTTCTTTGGTAGATCACATTAAATTCAGTTCCACGAAGTGACTTTAAATAATGGTTCTTGTTTTTCTTTGGTAGATCACGTTAAATTTAGTTCCACGAAGTGACTTTAAATAATGGTTGTTTTTCTTTGGTAGATCACATTAAATTCAGTTCCACGAAGTGACTTTAAAGAATGGTTCTTGTTTTTCTTTGGTAGATCACATTAAATTCAGTTCCACGAAGTGACTTTAAAGAATGGTTTTGTTTTTCTTTGGTAGATCACATTAAATTCAGTTCCACGAAGTGACTTTAAAGAATGGTTCTTGTTTTTCTTTGGTAGATCACATTAAATTCAGTTCCACGAAGTGACTTTAAATAATGGTTGTTTTTCTTTATTTGGTTTTACTTTATATTCAATTCAGGAAGTGAACATAGCAAATATCCCATTGTGGATTTGTTCTAAACTAAACACACACACAGTCCAGCAAAGCTACTTAAAAGGGTGTGGGTGTTTTTCTTTAGTTTGTCACTTTGTATTTAATAGTGCAAGTGTTTACGAAAGGTTTTCGTTTTTCTTTGGTAGGGCACTTTAAATTCAGTAGTAAAGTGATTTTAAAGGATATTTGATTTTCTGTGGTAGGTCACATTACATTCAGTCTAGCAAAGCAACTTTACAGAATGGTTGTTTTTCTTTGGAGTTTTTTTTAACAGTGATTTTTAATATAATATAACTATGACTACAATTGCATTTCTCAGGAAAGCGCAGTGATAAGAATGTATTAAGAATTCAATTATGCTTATACTACTGTTTGGAATTGCTTTGTAAGACTTTCCAAAACCAATCTGCACTCCACTAAGATAAAACAATTTAAATATGTATAACTGGCATTTATGGAGACGTTTCTTCTAAACGTTTTTGCTTTGTTTGTGTTTTAAAATTCTTTTTTGTTGTTAATACTTCAATGTTGTTTGTAAGATTAGATGGCAACTCTGAATCAGATTAGAAGATATAACTATAATTGTGTTTTATCATCCGTTTCTCCTCTGATTAAGAGGTCAGAACAAATCAGTAATCTGTGAAGATTTCATGTAATAAAAACTATATTTCTTAAACTTATTAGTCTTTAAATTTGTTTCCTACCCATTAGATATTGTTGTAAATATGAGGTAATGAAATGTTGCTATTAACACGTATTTCTTCATTTCACCCGTTTGAAAATACGTGCTTACATTTAACATTGAGCCATAATTTCAACAGTCCCTTACATTTAAGACGACATATTTATTTATCTTATTTTCAATATATTATTTTTTCTTGAACAAAAAATATAATATTTGCATTAGTTGTGATCCAAGTTTAAAATAACCTTAAAGTCTATTCGAGCTGTGAAGATGGCCCAGTGGTACATCGGCAAGCCTACGGACTTATAACACTAGAAACCGGGTCTCGATACCCCATTGTGTAGCTTTGTGCTTAGCTACAAACAAACTTGTGAAGAATCTTCTGTTATAGTTTTTTTTTCTACGATACATACACCTTGATTTATTTTTCTCTTGTAACAGAAAAAATAGACAAAGGATGAATCTTTAAATCTTCCCTTTAACTTCAGCCAGATCTTCAAGTCTTCCCTTTGACTTCAGATGGATATTTAATTCTTTCCGTTGACTTCAGCCGGATCTTTAAATCACCTTTCTGATTTCAGATTCAGTTTTTCCTTGTATTCTACGTCATTTTCACGGAACAAAAGAGGAAACAGAAATAGATCGAAAAGCAAACATTTAAGTCTTTAGTAATTTCATAGAAGGTCATAAAATATTAGTTGGGATAATAAAAAAGCGATCGAATAGTAGCTATGTAGACATATGCAAAAGGACAAACTAGTTTAATACTAGTGGCAGCGAAGTAGAACGGTTGGAGCCGATGATTCTAGAGGAAAACAAAACGTAACTTAATTTAATTTACTACATTTTCATTTACTACATCAATAACTGATTCATTGAACTCGCTTAATTCTTTACCGGAAATATCCAATAGAATGTTAAAACTCAGGAAATTAATTCTTATTATTTTCAGTTATGCATTGAATGCAAACTTTTTTGCTTACTGCAAATCGCTACAAATCAACACTTCGTTTGGTGTTTGTTAAGTGCAAAGCTACACAATGGGCTATTTGTGCTATGCCCACCACGGATGTCGAAACCGGGTTTTTAACATGATAAGTCTTCAGACTTACCGCTGAGCCACTGAAAAACACAAATCAACAAATGCGCTGCTTTATCAGTGGATTTAATTACAAAACGAAAACCAAATGAACTTTATTTATTGGTAGAACGCCATCTTAGTTGTATGTTTGTTTCTGCAAAGTGTGTGTGTGCATTTGTTTAACTTCATTTCAGCCTCTGTTGTAGAAAACGACTCGTCTAAAATAGACAATTCCGTATGCTCATGGCATTCGTTTGTGCTTAAGAAAAAACTATCTTATTTTACTTCTCATGGACCAAGTGCAGTTCAATGATTAGCTTCTCAGGCTGTGGATCTAAGGTTCCTTGATTCGCTTTGTTTGTTCGCTTGTAATTAAGCACAAAGCTGCACAATGGGCTATCTCTGCTCTGCCCACCACGGGTATCGAAACCCCGTTCCTAGCGTTGTAAGTCCGGTGTGCCACTGGGGGAGCTCCTAGTTTGCGCTCCGCACTTTGGAGCCATGGGTGCGTTATAACAGTGTCAGTGAAATTCTAATATTATTTCTGACAAGAGTATTTCAAGAATTGGCGGGGGTGCTGTTGATTATATGCCTTCTCTCTAACCCATAACTTCAAAATTAGGGATAGCTCTTGCGTTAACTTTGCAGGAAATTCAATAATCAAATTCACTTCTCGCTTTATTCGTTAGATCTTCTACAAGGTAAAAAACTCAGTTCTGTATCGGCCTGGCATGTCCTGGCGGTTAGAGCGCTCGACTCGCAATTTGCGGGTCGCGAGTTATCAAACACGCTTCGTCCTTTCAGACTTTGAAGTGTTATATTGTGACGGTCAATCCCACTATACTTTGGTAACAGAATAGCTCAAGAGTTGGTGGTGGGTGTCGTTGACTAGTTGTCTTCCATCTAGTCTATCACTGCTAAATTATGGACGGCTAGCATACATCCCCTCTAGTAGTTTTGCGCGAAATTTCAAACAAATCAAACTACTTCCAAAACCACTAAATACTAACTTAGGTAAGTATTAAATATTATTTGATTTAACAGAAGTCTACCTTGTAATGTATAGTAATACCTGTATTTCAGTTAAGAATTTCAACATAACGTGGATATCCAATCTCGGTAACTATTTATTGAAAACATAGTGGGGCAGCGTGGCTCAGTAGTGAGCTATAAGTTCAAAGACCCCACTATGTTATCAGTAAATAGTTACTGAGCTATGAGTTCAAAGCCACTGAGCCACGCTACCCCACTATGTTATCAGTAAATAGTTACTGAGCTATAAGTTCAAAGCCACTGAGCCACGCTGTAACTGTTTAGTGATAACATAGTGGAGCAGCGTGGCACAGTGGCTTTGAACTTATAGCTCAGTAACTGTTTATTGATAACGTAGTGGGGCAGCGTGGCTCAGTGGCTTTGAACTCATAGTTCAGTAACTATTTATCGATAACAAAGAGGGTCAGCGTGGCTCAGTGGCTTTGAACTCATAGCTCAGTAACTGTTTATTGATAACGTAGTGGGGCAGAGTGGCTCAGTGGCTTTGAACCCATAGCTCAGTAACTATTTATTGATAACACAGTGGGGCAGCGTGGCTCAGTGGCTTTGAACTCATAGCTCAGTAACTATTTATTGATAGCATAGTGGGGCAGCGTGGCTCAGTAGCTTTGAACTCATAGCTCAGTCGCTATTTATTGATAACATTAGTGGGGCAGCGTGGCTCAGTGGCTTTGAACTCATATGTTCAGTAACTATTTATTGATAACATTAGTGGGTCAGCGTGGCTCAGTGGCTTTGAACTCATAGTTCAGTAACTATTTATTGATAACATAGTGGGGCAGCGTGGCTCAGTGGCTTTAAACTCATAGCTCAGTAACTATTTATTGATAACATAGTGGGGCAGCGTGGCTCAGTGGCTTTGAACTCGAGGCCTCGCCCCCCCCCCCATCATATTGTTGTGTCCTCGAGCAAGACATTTCACTCCACTTGTTCCTACTTACCCAACTATATATTAGTATTAGCTGGAAGTGGGTTAACCTGCGATGGATTGGCATCCCATCCAGGGGGAGTGTATCACCATTCTCAACTAAGCCGGAGTTCACTTACCCAACTATATATTGGGTATTAGCTGGAGGTGGGTTAACCTGCGATGGATTGGCATCCCATCCAGGGGGAGTGTATCACCATTCTCAACTAAGCCGGAGTTCAGCACCGGATCCTATGTGACATATTGGCATAGGAGAGATTTAACTTGACATATTAAGTAATTGTTTATAGTTAACAGCAGCACTAGTTAAAAAGTAATTATAATTAACAGTTGCAATAGTTAAGTACTCGTTTACAGTCACCAGCTTATTAGTTAACTTAGTGTTTATAGTTAACAGCAGCTTTTGTTAAAATAAATGTTAATTAATAGGCATTATCGTTGAGCATTTAGAGCATTTATATTTATATATGCTGAATATATTTCATTTTCAGTGTTCTGTTGTTAAAACTATAAAAGGTCAACGACCAGAGTCAAGTTTTTAAATAATGTGCTATCCATAAATGAGGCTAAGTTAACAAATTATAGCATAGTTTAATATGATATCGTGTTATATCAAGCAAAAAAGGAGGTCAAAATAATAGCTGCAGCACTACAAGAAGTTGAACGTGTTTGCTTTCTTTGTTTCCATGGCTACGAAGGATAGCTAATTGACGCAAACCGCTCTTAAGTTTCGCACAAAAAGCTTTAATAAAATTTCACTCAGTCACACACGGAATGAAAGTTTTACCAGATAAATGGTATTTAGTATCAGCAATTGAGATTTAATTGGGAGGGGGGCAAATTCTTACGGAGGTTAATGGGTCGCAGTTCTTGGATTTTCCTCAAGTGTATGTAGCCCAGCATTAAATTGTACTGTAGTTTCACAACAAACATAGCAAATAAGAAAACTGGTACTTGATTATTCAGATTCTTTTAATTTTATTAGTTGGGGGGGGGGGGGATTTGACCTTTTTATTACTCAAAACTGGTGTCCTTCTTAAAAATGTAACACCAAACGATAAACATATTTTGCGAGATTCCTTTGCTAGTACTTGATATGAAGGCGACGCTAGCGACACCAATAAAAATCTTAAAGGAAATAGCATAAGGTTATCAAGCATAAATTTAAATGTATATATATATATATATGTATATATAATTTACTTCATATCATTGTGTATAAAATATTTTCTTTCTTCTAGGACGACTGTCACGATTGATAACGTATTTCTCATTTTAATGTTATTTCGTGTAACTTGACACAACTTTCTCCAAGTTACTAGAAACTTATTGTATTTTTTCACCTCGTTATTGAGATGTATTGGTCCGTACTCACTTCAAAACTAAGGACGGCTAGTGCAGGTAGTTCTTATGTAGTTTTGCACGAATATCTGAAACATGTAAGGAAAGTTTCCAAAAGGTTCGTGTTCAAGGAGTTTCTGTTTTTCGTTATCTTATATTTGGATATCTTTTTTTAAAGTTATAATAGATATCTTAGTGCTGCATTCTGGTGTGTATGCATACTACCTAATATTTCTCCCGCCATGTATAAAAATTTAAAATTAATTAAATTACACTAAAAGCTGTAACTTTGGAACGCAGATGTAATTAGAGAAAGAGTTATCGATTGTTTTCTATGGTATACGAACGATTAATAAAAAATCCTAGTTACCTAGTTACCACTTCATTGTTTGTGAGAGGAGAAAAAGTTGTCCACTAACTTGCGGCTAGTTAAGCCTCGATAATTAATCTTGCGGTTTGACATTCTGTGGTATTCGTATTTCATAGTTATGAACAAAAAAAGAAACAAATAAACCAGGATATCAATCAGTTGTATTATTTCACAAGAATAATTATTGTTTCATCGATGATTCGCCTACGAGTTGCTTTGGAAAAATAAATTTCCTCTTTGAATGCTTTCTTTCTTTTTTTTATCATTAATGTTTCCATTCAAATACTAAAAGGTAAAAAAACTTTGGGATAAATAAAAACTAAAATTAAGCAAAGCTGAGCTTTTTTATGATCACGTGTGTTTTAAACGAATTGTGAGCGTGTTATACAAAGATTGAATACGTTGTATTAAGACGATTTTGGAGTCTCAACATATCGTTACAATCCACATTGCAGCTTTTGGTCATGCTCTGTCTGACGCCCGTGAACCTTGACAATAGGTAATTTCTCTTGGAAAGAACTCTGTTGTAAAGCTTTCATGTCCGAAGCACACCCTTCTTTCCTGCAGGATATTTATAAACCATCTAGTAAACTAGGACGAAGATTTTCCAACGCCCGTTTTAACACTGATCACACAGAAATCTATCGAAATTGCGTTCAGCAACTTTACCGGTATCTTTTTGTAAGGAATAGCATGAATATCCGTTTCATTCCCTCAGCTGCTTGAGGTTTCCGACTGTTCAAGGGATATGTCGTTGAAGGAACTTATGTACACATGACTTGCGTTGCTTTTCCACACGGAGATCCTTCTTAATTATGTTGCGTATATTGTATATTGAATACCACTGACATTTGTATTCGTGAATTTTTACCTGTTATAAGAGGCCGCACTTTGTTTACCCTGGCCTGAGTACGACTTATTGCAAGTCTCTTTCTTGGTGATCATGGAGTCCCGGGCTGATACATATACCTTTTTTTTTCCCAATGCCACTATGTACAAGATATATCCCGATTTGAACATATCTTTATACAAGCTATTTTGCGTCCGAAACATCTGTTACATATCCTCTCAAAAGCGATCAATTTTCGGTGGTTTCACACTAACTAAAGAAATGCCAAACAATGACAAAATGTTATTCTGATACATATCGTTCCACCACGACTTCATATCAGCTATAGTTGTCACGTTAACTGTGATGTAAATATTAAATTTGTCTTAATATAAGGTACTAGCTAAACTCTTATTATATATATTGTATTTTAGTAGTTCAACTAACTAACAGCCGGCAAAGTCGCTTTCCATTGATGCTCTTTTCCGAATACATTTATTTCTCGTGGTATATAAAGTAAATTGACTCATCTTTTTCTGCACCATCTTTTTCTCATTGTGACACATATCAATCAGTTCGAGCTCAGGAAAAACAACAAATCAATAACCGTACTTTAACTGATATTACTAGTAATGCATAAAGAAAAATGTAAACAAGAGTAAGAGTAAGATTTTGAGTAAAATTACTTATAATTTCATATTTCCGTTGGTCTTGTTATTATGTCGTTTTATGTCTTCCATGGGTCATTGTATAATGCCGTTTCGTATTTCAATTTCGTCAAAACATTCCTTAAGTTCTTCTGTAAAAAAACAGTCAGGTAAAAAGTGTATTCTTTTTTTTTTGTATTCAAGGAAGCTATATTAAGATATTTGTTAAACAGAAAAAGAGGAATGAGAACACGGGAATTGTTATCTCCTCTGTTTCGTCATTATCGTTACGCGTTCTTTTTTTCCCCTCGCCAATACATAGTGTAAAATGTTTTGACTGGATCTTCATAAGTTGTAAGTTGAGTTGTCAAAAAAAGTGATGTTACTAGGAGCCGCTAGTGGGTTAACCCTATAACTCAGTTGGGTTGAATTTCGCGTATAGCCACACAAGGACTATCTGCGCTAGCCGTCCTTAATTTAGTAGTGCTAGACTAGAGAAAAGGCAGCTAGTCATCACCACCCACCACCAACCCTTGGGCTGCTCTTTTAACAATAAATAGTGAGATTGACCGTCACATTATAACGCCCCATGGCTGAAAGGGCGAGCATGTTCGGTGACGGGGATTCGAACCCGCGACTCTCAGATTGTGAGTCGAGCAACCTGTCAGAAGTAGCCGAAAGGCATCCTGTGACGGTAAAATTGAACTACCGAGATTCCAAGTGGCATGTTATAGTGCTGCCATCTCTAGGTTACATTTAAAATTATATCCCCACAACTCCGCCAGAACAGCCTTATAAACGACAGAAAGCAACATATTTCACAGAAATGAGTTACAGTGGAAAATTATCAGCTTCCCTAACGTAGAATTTGCGCAAAGATGCTTCTGAAGATTAATGTATTCAAAATATAGTTTTAAACTTATAGTATCTAATATTGGTAATTTTAATCTTGTTGAGAAGGTTATTTTTCCGTTCTCTCTTTTAAATCAAGAAAGCAAGGAAGCGTGCTAAAAAGATACAGTTTTGTTACAATAAATTTAATAAGTTACAATATCAAAAGAGTGTATTAAAACTCCCAAGAAAAATTTACCTTAACAATGATATACAGGTGTATTGAGCCGTTACAGCAAAGGAGAATATTTAAGAGATATATTATTAAAACTAAAACAAAAAGTAACCGTTCAGTCAGTGTCTGATCGTCAGAAGAGGAAGGGGGCTATGCCTTCACAAATATTTTACAAGTAAAACGCTCAAAAATCTTCTTGTCTCGCTCTATGCCATTCATCGAAGTAACATCTCGCGACGGAGATGAAGAGCAGTTGTATCTCTTGGCTTTTTTCTTTCGTATGCAATTATTTTCGGTAATTGTTAGCCAATAGGTTTAGTTTCGGCCAAGCTTGATTTTCTATAGTTTTTATCCTCGTCTTTTTTCATTAGAAATTTACTGATTACTTATTACTCTAAACTAATGTAAACTTTTCCATGTTGTTAAAATGAGACACCATAGATACCCATAACGTCTTTAAAACTTATTTAACAAATTTGGAAAATTCACAAATCGATCTCGTACCTATTTTACCCCCGATTTGGAATTGGAATTTTGAACCTGAACAACACCTTATACAACATGTAACCGTTCATAATTTTGAGCTATTGATTCGCTGCCTACTCTGAAACAAAAATCGGGCTTGACCATCATTTTTACAACACGCTCACAGCAATACATGCAGAAAGTGTTCAGCAGCATCACGGCTCGAACCAAGGATCCTTCTATCCGTAGCCCGGCGCCACTAGATCACGCTCGATCAGTTTCTTGAATGTTTCTGACGTATTTACTAACGATTAATACATTATTTTTTAAAGAAGAAAATGTTTTTGGTTTGTAAAAAAAATAGATTTTACGCACACACACATATATATGTAAATATCTTGGTAGTTTCAATTCATAGAAAGTGTATCATTTTGTAGTTCTTTTTCTTCTTTTTTTTTGTCGCTGTGACTGATATGTGAAATATCAATATTTTAAAACATTTCAGATGTTCTTATTTATAGCATCACTTCCTACCTTTTCCAAATTAACTTTCTCTATTTTTGAAGTCATTTATATAAGCAATATTTTCTTCAATTACGTCTAGTATAATTTAATAACATAACAAGTTTACCCTCAGTGTAACTTATTAATATAGTAGACTTACACCAAGCGTAA
>NW_013666198.1:152888-172078 GCF_000517525.1 Limulus polyphemus | reverse complement strand
AATATTTCTTCAATTACGTCTAGTATAATTTAATAACATAACAAGTTACCTCAGTGTAACTTATTAATATAGTAGACTTACACCAAGCGTAATTTATAATATAGTAGACGGGATAGCACTTTGTTAATAATAAATTGCCCCCCTAGTGGGGAAGCGGTAAGTCTGCGGATTTACACCACTAAAAACCGGGTTTCGATACCCGTGGTGGGCAGAGCACAAATAGCTCCTCGTGTAGCTTTGTGCTTAACTAAAAACAAACAATAATAATAATAATTTAAATTTTCTCGGTTTTTAACTTTCACATGCATGTTAATTAAACATTTATACAGGTTTCTAGTGGGACTTTCTATAATGACCATCATGTACTAATTAAGTTTCTTAAGTGAATTTTACTTTTTATTATTAAAACTGTTTCAATCAATCCATAGAAAAACTAAGTAGTAATAAGATCGACAGGCTTTGTAAATTTACAGATTTTTCATTTTAATTTATTTTAGCATGAAGATACACAATAGGTTATCTGTATTGTAACTACCATAGGAAATGGAACCCTATAGTTTAACGTTGTAAGTACGTAAACTTATCCCTAACCCACTGGGGCACCTTCTGTTTTATTAATTGTTAACTCTGATATTTCTGAAAATCATGTATAACCTGCATTTTATTTTTATTAAATGTAATTCAATAATATATTTTTCAGCTAGTACCGACAAAAAAAATTGAACGGACATCACACAAAAAGAAAGACATCATGAAACTGAGCAAATATTTGTCTCCGCTATTTAAATGCGGTTATCATTAAAGAAAGAAAAACAACACAATAGGTTTGAATAAACCCATTTGAAATTTAAAAATAAATAAATTTATAAGATGTTTATGCTGCCTTCTAATGGTCAATTACATTTTCATAATCCGAGTATATATACGAAATGGATATTTCTACAGCATCTTTACGAATAAAAGGCGAACAAAATATTTACTAACACTGAAGTGAATTAAAAACATGGTCGAAGTTTGCTTACTTACAATGTTTTTGTTTTTCGTAATTGAAGGTAAGAAAATATATACTGTAGAAGACTTTGCATATTGAAAAATCTTAATAATTTGGGTAATTCGAGAGCAGGCTATTAATGTAAAAAATACATAGTTCTCATCTTTTTCTCGGTAGCACAGCAATAAATCTATAGATTTACAAAACTAAAATCAAGGGTTCGATTCCCCTCGGTGAACATAACAGATAACCTTATGTGGCTTTGTTATGAAAAACACACACATACCTTTTCATCGAAGCTTCTTATTGACATATTTATGAGAGTGTTAATGGTCTTCACTTATATTTTGCTCCTTATCTCTTATTTACTTTTATTGCTATATTTAATGTACTTCAGTATATTTATTTTAACCTCTTATGTTCGCGTATAAAAATATGCTGAAAGTTGATTACATTACTGTAAAGATTGCTAATTTTTTCACATTTGTTGCCTTTACATAAGAAATCGACGTAGGTGGAAAGACTGGAATTTATCAAGCATTTTTATAATTTCTGAAGTCCTGTAAATCTTCTTAGTCAATATTTTTTCTTTAAAAAATGAATACACTGAGAATAATTAAATGAGAACATGGGAGGAGGACTAATAGAATGGTGCCTAGGATGGAGGGGTTGTCATATGAGGAGAGGTTGAGATCCCTCAAACTGTTCTCTCTTGAAAAAAAGAAAAGTTAGAGGGGATCTGATTGAGGTGTTAAAGAATGTAAAGGGAATTGATAGTGTTGATGTATCATCTTTTTTCATACTTAACGGCAAGAAAAGTAGGATTCGGGGACACAAATATAAACTCTATCAAAGTAGGAGTAATCTTCAGCTAAGACAGTTTTATTTCTCTAACAGGGTGGTTGGCCTTTGGAATGGGTTGCTTTCTGGTGTTGTGAAAGCAGTAAATGTAGGTGAGTTTAAGAGAAAGCTTGATAACTACATGAATGATATGAGCTGGCTTTAAGATTTTCTTTGATTTATTTGTTTAATAGTTTTAGTTTAGTTTAGAGAATGGGAGAGCCAAGATAGACCAATAGATCCATTGTCGTTCTAAAACATTATGCTATATTATATTCTTGTCCAGCAAGAAATTAAAAGAATTCAAACCAGTGCGACATGCTTCATATCATTACACCGTCTTATAATTCTGAATCAAAAAAGCTTTTTTTCTACATAAGAATAACTCTGTTTTAGGCTTTTAAGACTAAAATATATTCCCTGACTTCAAGGATCGCGTATACAGTCTTTTCATATCGTCTTTCAAACAGGCCAGCCATTTTGAAAAGGACTATTCCGAAGTTATTTAATTTGACTTGGTTATATATTTCTATAATGATTTTCTGTAAAGTTTTTGAAGTCAGTGGTGTATAACTTCTCGAATTAATGAAACTCATTTTCTGAATTTTAAAATGAAGCTATTTATATATATATATATTATTTGATTAAATTTACTTAAAAATAAAGCAAATTTGTTTTATAAGTCAGTAAAAATTACGCATTATTTTACCCATCATTCTATACGAAAGACACGTATGACATCATCTACAGAGCAGACGCTCGAAAATGGAGGAAAATCGTGTTAATGTTATTGAAGCGAAGTTAACGATAGATTTATAAATACAGCTTTGGTTTTAAAGTGAGTGATCTTGAGTGGTTCTCGTTGTGTTTGTAGTGCAGTCAGAGGTTAAAAAAGAAGCGTTATGGACATTGACAGTGATTTAGATGCGAATTTATTGCAGCAGTTTAGTTGCATGGGTACAACTGACCGAGATATTTTGATTTCTCAGCTCCAAAAATTGTTAGGAAATCAGCTCAACCCTGCAGGATGTGCTTTCTTCTTAGATATGAATAATTGGTAAGCTCATATGATACTTTCAATATTTCTATAGTTTAGTACCATTGTAAATACAGTTTAGGATCATACTGGTGACTCTTCATGAATTGTACATTTTGAAAATACGATACCAAAAATTATTTCGTAGGCTAGTCTACTTAGATTTAGAATAAAATCGAAGCTACTGGCTAGAGCGCTAGACCTAAGATTTGTTTACAAGAATGAAAATAAGAGGCTTAACAATAACACTAACGGTAACGCTGTAACTTACAGAGTAAGCATTTAGGCTGATTAAAAAGGCAATATCATATTAAAACATTAATTTTAACAAATGCCAGAAGATGAATTATTTTCCATAAAGCACATAATTAAATAATATAAAGATATTTAGTTTTTCACAAAGTAAAAACTCCGTAGAAAGGGTATCATATTAATAAACAGATGTAAAAAGGACTTTGAGAGACGATTGTGTGTGTGTGTGAATGTGTGTGTACTTACAAAATTACATGGGGGAAGAGGTATAATTAATTAACTTTGTTAAAAATTAAACTGATGGCAGAAACACATTCTTTCACAAAAAATCTTAATATAACTTCAAATGTTTTTTTTTTTGTTCTTTTTAACAAAATTAACAATATTTTTTAAATTTAATTATGTGATGAATATGAAAGAATAAATTGTCTTTTGTTGATTGCATAGAAAGTATACCAGTGTTAAATTCATCTCGGCCATCTCAGTTGACATTGGAAGTGAAGACCAAAGCACAAAAACAGTAGGTTTTTCTCACTGAAAGAATCTTGGCACTTGGCTGGTGATATCAGATGAAAGGAATTATACATAAATATGAAATTGGTTTTATAAGATATATTTTTTTTTACGTATGAAAATTTACAGCTAAATTTATGTTAAATTGCACTTTTAAGAAAATTAACAAGTGAATTTTCTTTAGGTTCCAAAAATCCATGGAGTGTACATAACTTTTTTTATGCCTTGGCCTTCACATGCAATGTTATGTAGTATAAATGTAAGAGACATTGAGTTTGATATTTTATTGGAAAAGATTAAAAGTGTGGAAAGTTTCACTTGTAAGTTATGTAATAGATAGGTTATGCTGATTTTCTTTGTTTGGTAGAGATGTACATAAAGTTCAGACAGTATTTTATAGTACAGTAGATATAGGTGTACTTAAACATATTGAAATGTTTTGAAAAACAAAGGTTTTTTTCTAAGTAGCTTTTTTTTACAGACTGTGATGTGTATTCTTCCTTACAAAGTGAATAATTACAGTTTTAGAAAAATCTTTAACAGCATTCAAATTTTAAAAAATAAATTTTGCTCTGTTCAAAAAGACCATAAAAATAATAAAATTTAAGGATAAGGGTCCTGTTGCTCCATCTATGCTATTTTATCCAATAAACTAAACTAAACTTTAAAAAAAAAAATAATAATAACACCCTCAATACCAGATTATATCATTTTAATACGTATCCAGTCTTCCCTTAAACTTCCTTAAATTTATTTCATATACTATACCTGAAGGAAGTTCATTCCAAAGACCAACCACTATTATAGGAACACTGCTAAATAGAAGCAAAAATGTTTTAGGGTGAAAGAAAATCTGCCTAGTGTGCTATATAGCACATTTAAATATTTCTGCTCCCCCCAATGTAGGAATAATTTTTGTCTCACATTTTGACACCTTTTCACTATTTCATTTACAAAGTGTATCATATACAACAACCATGGTTCAGTTTAACTTTTGTGTATATGTATAGCTGACAATTATTTTAATCCCAAGGTTTTTCATCTTGTGATGTTTTCAAACAAGGTTGTACTTATTCCCAATAAAAGAAATTGATGCAGCTTATAAAGTTTATGGTTTAGTGAATGGTTATTTCAAAAGTACTTGTTTATGGAAAACTTTTAATTATCTCATGCATCTGTATTAACTGTTGTTTTTCCTAAATGCTGTTTGTATTACTTCATATTATTATCAAGTTTTCCAAGATATATTTGTTTTATCAATCACATACTTTTTGTAAGGAAATATTTTTTGCTAATTGATTATTTACAGAATTGAAGAAAAAACAGAGACAATTGTCTGTTTCACGAAAACTTCATTTATTCATGACCATGGTTTCACCAGTAAAGGAATCATGAGGTACAGATGTCAGTCTGAACCTACTGGCTCACCAGTGTCGAAGACGAGTGCTTTACCCAATGAGCTACTTGGGTTCTCATATTTAAGTAAAATAAACTAAAACAAAAGTAACAGTTACATTGTCTCTTACTTGATGCATAAGATAATTGTGGTTTTTTGTTGTTAGTAGTCATGTGATAATGATGTGTCCATTAATAAACGTAATGTGTTTCAATTAATTGATACAAAAGTTTCTGTTGGATATCTTTTCACTAGGAAATTTTGTCATCATTGAGTAACTCTCTTACAGGGTTGTTGAAAAGATACAGTTTTACTTATAAACTGTGTTTCAATAACTGGAATGATTGAATTTATCAAACATCCTCACATTTATATTCTGTTTTGGCATAGGCGATTTATTAAGCTTACAATTCCTTCACATGGGAAATATGGTCAGTTTAGTTAACAATAACAGATAGTATTTTTACTAAGGCTTTAATTAGTTAACTGCAATATTATTTTAACACAATGGAAGAATTAAATTCAGTTATTTTGCCCATTCGTATTACATTACATATGATTTAAGAACAGTATGGAATCTGATAGTCCAGCTAGACTGTCCTATACACTGGCCTAAACATTAAAATGAAAATAAAACACATATAGCCAGCCCTTATCATTCAAATATTTATGAATCATTCCCTTAAACTCCCTTAAATTAACTGCATTTACCAAATCTGAAGGCAACTCATTTCAAAGGCCAACTACCCTGTTAAAAAAATAAAGCTGTTTTAGCTGAAGATGACTCCTACATTGCCAAAATATGTCTTCTAGTTTTACCATTTTCACTATGTGCAAAAAAACGTTTATTCATCAACACTATCAATTCCCTGAACAATCTTAAACACCTAAGTCAGATCTCTTCTGACTCTTTTAAGAGAAAATTTCAGATATCTTAACTTGTCCTTATATAACAATCTTTTCATCACAAGTATTGTTCTAATAGACTTCCTATGAACCTTTTCCTTCCTAAGGTAAGAGCCACAGACTGAACACAATACTCCATATGAGGCCTAACCAGTGACCTATACAATGAAATTACCTCATTACACATATATTCATTATTTTGTAAATGCAACTTAAAATTCTATTTGACTTACCACTTTCATGGGTTTCATGGATCATCTGATTGGTTCAAGAGACTAATCAACTAAAATACCAGGACTTTTCTTCCTTATCACTGTTGAGGTTATTCCTAACAAAAGTATATTCATAATTTGAATTATGATAACCTACATGCATTAACTTTCATTTATTATAATTAAAAGTCATCTGCAATTTATTTGTCCAGCTCACCAAATAACCTAAATGCATTTGTAAAGTAAAAGCATCCTCGTCACATCTAGCAACACCCAAGATCTTAGTATCATCAACAAATAAGAACAATTTATTGACAATTTCTCCATCTGTGTCATTAATGTAAATCAAAAAGAGTAAAAGACCTTCACTGAGTCTTGAAGTGCTCCTCTTATGACATGAATCCAGTTTGAATGAATTCCATTTGTAACAAGTTTCTTCTTCAAAAACATTTACTCATCTCTCTGCACAGAGAATAACTGTTACCTCGTACCTCTGCTATGACAATGTTTTCACCTGCCACAAGCCTTAAATAAAGCTCCCACTCCTACATTTATTAATGTGTGGTGATCCAGCCTATGATGTAATTATCATTAGACTATTGACCTTCAGCAATAGGAAGGCAACACACCCTCCCTTCATGATTTGAACAAAGATTCATTCTTTCATTGGCACTGCTTTGTTCAGATGCATATTTTCATAGACATTAATAGCTTTTTTACATATATTATTTTTTAAAATTTCAGTTATAACTTTTGTTTGAATTATCTTCAATTTAATTTTCTTTTGTAATCACATTTGTAATTTTGGGACAAATGTGCCATTGTTTGTGATCAGGTTACTTTTAAGATTTATGTTGTTTAACCCAGCATACTTGTTTCATTAAATATTCTTCTATGTTATCATTAGTCCAACAACCTAGGCCTTTTTATCATCAGTATATCAGGCTAACTTTTACTTTTCAAACAAAAATAGAAAAAAATGGTTTCATGGATCGCCAGGATTATACATTAATGTTTCCACATTTCTGACATCTCTTGAGGTTCTGAAACTCCTGATCAGGAGTCATCCAATACTTTAATGGTGACTGGAAGCACTCTGATGGTCAGTGGTATTACTGCCATTCTGCACTAGGTGGTTGTTTCTATTCTGACCTCAGATCCAGAATACCCTACCTTCTGTTTCTTTTACTTCAGCGGAGCCTGCCCTGTCTTTCAAAAAGTTTTGCCAATATTGTTTCCATACCTGTTTTAGCTTCTAGTTCCTTCTTCCTGTCAAGGATCAGGTAATCCTACTTTCATCATTTACTGTTTGAATTACACAGTTATGTATCTTTTGTTTTTTGCTGAATCTCATTCTAAGCCTGCAACTGATCTCCATATCAGGTGCCAATATCAATCCAATCTAAAAAATTCCCTAATGTTTTTCTGATCTGTTTTTTAAGATGGTCATTTTGGTAAGTTTGTCTACTTATGAAAATACACAATACATTCAGATGCCTTCATAATGAAAGAGTGCAACAGATTCGGAAATGAGTTCAGTCACAGAGAAGCGAAAAGAAATATTGGTGACTGTTAGATCAGATCATGTCCTGATATATATTGTCTACTTCTTAATTTTTCTTATAAAGATAAATGTATTTTCAACATAGTTTTATTTGCCCTAAAATATCCTAGCATCAGTCAGAAAGTGCCTTTATTTCTGGTGTTCATAACTATTACTAGGTTCAGCCTCTCCCTTGCTGTTTTCATTCCAGGGAGGTTTGTTATAGGGTTTGACATCTTGTTTGTTTATTCTTGTATGGGAGAGGATTCCTGTCAACTTTATCAGATAATCTCCCATCAGGTTTGTCATTTCACAGCTTCTCTCACTGGTGAAATTCGTTGGAATTCATGCAGGCAGGGATGAGGGCAACCCCCCCGACACATTTTTTCCCATTCTTACATCATATAGCAGTTTTCTCTCCTTCCATTTTCCAGTCTTCTTAGACACTAGTGGGGTGAGTATTGATTATTTTGTTATTGTTTGTTTTTTTCCTTTAACTCCATCATCACTGTTAAGATATATCCATGTATGTAAACTAGAAATGATGGAACCTATCAAGTGGCCGGTGATGCCTCATAGGGAATACGTCTCTTATAGAAAAATCAAAATATATATTTGGCGGTTAAAGCCATCTGTCCTTACTCGATGCTTGCTGTTGAGATGGGGTTTTCCACAAAACTGCTTTGGCAGTGTGTATATGTTTTCTCTTCCAGGCCATACTTCATATGAAAAAAAAAAAACACTAGGTGTGTGCCTGCCCTCACACTTAACTAATGCCTGCTGTCATTAGTCATGGTAACCCAGTGCTCAGGGTATCAATGTGGAACCTTATGCATATGTGATGTTTGTTGTTTGGTCCAAGCATTTTTGTGGTGTTTTTCCTCATGCTAATTTCTCCCTCCCGTGTTCTTCTAGTGGAATATCGGAGAACCCCTAATTCTATAGTTTTTACTTCTTAAAAAAAAAAGGGCCTATTCTAAGCGTGTTAATTACATTGCATAATTTTTAACTGGCTGTAGCTAGATTTCAGTCACTTATAATTTCAGACAAAAATGACTTAATCTTCGTCTGTGCCATCATTAGTATTGACTGACTGTAAAGAGACTATTTTTTGCTTATATAATAATTATATTTAAATCTAATATATGAAATTAAATACCATGCAAAGTACTTTTAATTCTACCACCATTGAAAACATTGAAATGTTTTACACAAAGTGGGAAGTACCATGCTGATGGAACGTTGCTTCTGTTTTTGTTATTTACCTTCTAATGAACATGTAGTTTCCACTTGAAATATTAAAATTTAAATACATCTTGATATCCTCTTTTTGAGGCAGTAACCTTAATATAAATATGTAAATTTTAAGAACCAGCCAAGTCATAGAATTTCTTTTTTGATGGCCAGTAGTGAGGTCAAATTTAATGAGAAATAATCAACAGTTTTCACCACAAAAATACCAATGACTTTATTTAAAAAAAGGAATAAATATTGTTTTGTATATAAATGGAAAAAAGTTGGTGATGTGTTTTATTAATTTCGTATCATAGAACTTGAATAATTAAAAGATTATAGTTGTGGCTTAAAGTTTAAAGAAAAAATTCAACTAAGAATAAATTTACTATGAATAAAACTATATATAACATCCATTGGATCTGTGATGCTTGTGAAATATATTCTTATATTTGGGAGTCAGAAAAACTAGTAGATTTCCTATATTACCAATACAAACAGACAAGAGTCATGGTAAGGCTGTGAAAAAAAAAAAAGAAGCAAGTAAAATGTTAAGACAATGTACATATCCAATCAAAAATCTTGGTACATACCTGAAATTCTAATATTATTTGCACAATAATCAATTTGTTTAGTTATTTATGGTCTTCAACATTTTTGTAATTAGTGAATTATCCTGTCATT
This sequence comes from Limulus polyphemus, assembly GCF_000517525.1. Lineage (NCBI taxonomy): Eukaryota > Metazoa > Arthropoda > Merostomata > Xiphosura > Limulidae > Limulus > Limulus polyphemus. Next base: position 162,472 of record NW_013666198.1, on the reverse strand, counting down.
AACTCATTACTGTTACTTAATACAATAATAATTAATTCTTTAATATTATTTCTTACTTCTTGTTCTTTTAACTCCCATGAAAAGTAAGTTGGTCAATTCTACCTTGATCTTGCTTAGCAATATGAATTCCACTTGCATACATAAACTGTAACATTACTGGACCCAAAAGTGCTGGATAAAGGCTCCATATAATTGAACAAATTAATTACTGTTCACATCATATTATAATTTCAGTTATGGACCAAGATTTGTGCATTGCTTTACACTTTACTTGTTTTTGTTATTTTCATTCACAGCACTGAAGCCATCAGAATAATCTATTTTATTCTGTTATTTCTACGTACAGTAAGTATTTCAGATTGACAAAAAAAGGCTACATGTATATAGAGCTGAGTGATGAGTGGAATGTGCTGTTGATTAATCATGAGACTCATCAACCGTGAATAGTTGGATTAATTGAAAATAGTAATATTGGAAACACTAATTGTGATTAGTTGGTTATTTTTGTGTGTCATGACACTAATCAGTTGAGCTGAATAAACTTGAATTTATCAAAAACAATAATGAAAAATCATAATGGCAATATTTTGCTTACTTGGATAGTTGGAATAATCATAAACACTAATTTTTAATAGTTGATTATTTTCGTGGTTTAGTCAATTTAATCATAATTTGAATTAACCGATTATTTGTTGTGACAGTAATAGATTATATTGACTAATTGAATTAATTACCCAGTTCTACATGTATAGATACAGTTGACTTCTAATTGGAAGAACATGAACAAATGCACAAACAATTATTTTTAACATGTTGATTAAATGTTTTTTGCTGTACAGATAAAACTGCTCCTTATGTGACAAGATTTATGTTGAAGTAATTTATTCAAGTCTTCCCAATTTTTTTTATCTTATTGTCAGTGAATAATAAAATTATTTGATTTAATCAAAGTGAACAGAAATATTGGGCTTGAATATTCTGATGAAATTAAATGTGCTTACTGAACTTGTACTAAACATTTCAAAAATATTAAATATTTTTGCAGTTTGTATGTATTACCATATATTATTAGTACATTCACATTTCTTTTTATTTTATTTACTGTTTGTTTCCATGTTTTATGGGATATGTAAGCTATTTGTTCCATATGTACATGTATCTTGTAAACTGTTCAAGACTTACTCCAATTCAGGTCATGATTAAGAAACATTTCATCTTAAATACTCTGATGATTGATTTGTTATTCATAGTAGCTGATTTAAAGATCTCTGTGATAGGGTATAGTATGTTGTACATATGTGTGAGTGTCATTCGTTGTAGAGCTGCAGCAAAGTGAAGTTGATATTTTAAGATAAATAGAAAGATCCAGTAACTTTTTTTTTTTTCATTTTTAATGTGCTGAGGTTATTATATCCTCCACTTTCTTATACAGATAATTTTAAAAACTGCTTATGTATGTCTTTAAACTAAAGTTTATTAAAGAATTACTTGTCATAAACAGTTCATATGTGTTTAGTTTAGTGCTTACTCTGGCCATTTTTAATTTATAGCCATAGATTTTGGGGTAGAAAATTAAATAGCAAATCCTAGTGCATGATTCAAACATGAGCCACACAAATAATCAAGAGCTGAGGAAAGTATGTTGTGTACATCAAAATAGTTACTGATTTGTTTTAAAGACAAGTGTAACAAGTCTGTTCGTATCAATTTTTAAATTCATTACTCCTTTTTTTTTTTATTGGTTATCCCATTTTGCCCAAAATTGAGAATTTAATTTTCATTTCTCTTATTTTATATATATAATTTTGATGCTTATGGTAATTAAACTCATCATTTCTTCAGTTGTTTATGAAAGAACAAATACCTCATGCTCCCTGACCATGCAACATTATTTTTATAAAATATAGATTTATTGGCCAGTTATGCTAACTAGTTTGTGTTACAATGTATTTGATTGGCTGAATGAATCATCAGTAACATATATATACAGTAAACCATGATTGTGATAGCAGTAATTATTATTGTAAAAATAAAAATGTTAAACTGTGATTAATCCAATAATTGGACATCAATTAAGGGACTTAACAGCAATAAAATTTTAAAGAACTAATGGTGGAATTTGCAGTGGTTTATTGACGTATGCTTGTCACACATACAGTGGTTGATTTTATTGATTAAAAGACCAGCAATAATGGGGGTGGATAAATAAAATATTACATTCAAAGTTTTGAGCTAGATTTTGTGAAATGTTTTGTTTTAGTATATTAAATGGCATTTTCATCACCAGTTATTTTAAATAATTGCACATGTTTACAATGTTGACTGACAAGGTAAACACTTTGGTTTATATACATGTATTATTTAGTAGTTTATGTATTAGTTACATGTTTGGCAGAAATATAGCTAATGAACATAATTCATTCTTCCTTGTCATTTTATGCAATATAAGTTGCATGTTTATGTTTACTAAGTAAGCCACTACAGCATATGTTAATGCTAAGATACTTAATTATGCTTTAAATGAAACTTTCCATTTATAATAGAAGAAAAAATTCAAAAAGCAACTGATTCTTATTTTAGTGTACAGAAAAAGGTCAGAGAGCCAACTAAAGAAGATAACATTTTAAAGTAATAGTTAACCACTAATGAGGATATGGAAGAGTTCAAGTGGGAGGAGGGACATTTCGGTACAAGTGATCATTGTATAATTAGGTTTAATATTGTGCTACATATTGAGAGAAAGAATGAAATTTTATTTCCTAATTTTCAGTAAGCCAGTTTTGATGCCATGAGACAAGATTCATCATTAATGAATTAGGATAATTAGTTATAAGGTGATGTGACAGATTTTGAAAATTTTAATCAATTCAAGATAAGCTTGTTCCTTAAAACAGGGAGTGTCAAACCTAATTGGTTTACTAAAGATATTAAGGATAAAAGCCATAAGTTTAAATTAACGTATAGGATGAAAGACTTATAGAACTATAGGAAAACTATGAATTTGATTAAAAAGTAAATTGGGAAATGATAAAGGACTTATGAGAAAGAGCTGATTGATAATATTAAAATTAACAGCAAATGTTTTTTCTAAGAATGTTAAAGATAAGCAGTCTTTTAAAATGGGAATAAAGCCCTTAAAGGATGTTGATGTCAAGGGTTTTTATTGAAGATTGTGAGATGGCTGAGCTTTTAAGTGTTCTTCTCTGCTTTTACAAAGAAGATATTAGAAATATTTCTGACCTTGAGTTTTGTATGGGAAATATTGGAATTGTCCTGAATCATGTAATATTAATTCCCTGTTGGTAAGTATAATAGTGAGAAATTAAAAATAGATAAAGCACCAGAACCAGGTAAAGTTTTCCCAGGGTTTTAGAGAAAAACAAAGATCAGATATGTGAGTCTATTTGATATTTGGTAGGTAACTAAACATTAGGTAGGTGCATATTTTTAAAGTGGGTAATAAGAATTGCCCAAAAATTATATGCTAGTAAATCTTACTTTTTAAGATTAAAAATATTCTTGAAAATCTGATATAAGAAGCTTTGCAAAATCATTTACTGAAATATGAAATCACAAGAGAAAGCTAGCTTGGATTCACTAAAGAAAGATCTTTCTTTACTAACTTTTTGAAAAGTTGCTTGTTATTTTGGTGAAAGAAAGTGTATGGATTTGGTATGATTAGATTTTCACCAAGCTTTTGATAAAGTGCCACACAGAAGGTTAACTGAGAAAATTCCATTAGATGGTGTTGGGAATTTAATGGTTAATTCAATTCTAGGGTGATTGTATGAGAAAAAGCAAAAGAATGTCATTAATAGAATCTCAGTGATCAATGCTTTTTTTATTTGCATTAATAATAATATTAAAGTATAATTAGTAAAGTAATAAAGTTTGCTGATAGCATTTTACTGTTGGGTATCTCTACCTGTGTTGAGGATGTAGAGGTATTACAGAATGTCTTGAATCACTTGTTAAGTTGGAAAAGTATTGAGCAAATGACCCTTAGTTATAGTACGTAAGTTAATGAATCTGTTTTTTTTTTCATAACTTGAATCACATGTTTAATACAGATGGATATCCTATTCAGTAGGATGACTGGAGAATAGGATCTTCTCAAAGTGGCAGATATGTTATTCAAGATATTGGGGCAGTACTCTGTTGCTAGTAATAAAGCTAATAAAACTTGAGGGTTTGTTTGTAAACAATGATGATTACAAGTCAATAATTGAAACTATTTCTCTTTATAATTTACTAGTTAGGCCTTACTTTGAATACTGTGTATGGTTTTGGTCTTCTTGTCTAAGAAAGGATATTTATTGAAAAGAGTTAATAGTAGGGCTACTAGGATCTTATCATTCTTAACTTTTATGCAAACTGGAGTTTATTTCTAGATGTTTCTGTTAAACATAAATAAAATAATGACCTTTATCTCCAGAATATATTTTTATTACCTAACAAAGATAATTCTGGAGTTTTTTGGTCCTTATTTTACTTATATTAATAGAAAGGGCTACTGTTATGATTTTGGGGACAGAGGGGCTATTGTCCAGGGATAGGTTTAGATCTCAACTGAATTTCTCTTGAAAAAAGAAGGGTAAGAAGTGATTATATAGAAGTTATAAGATTATCTTGGGGATTGATGGAATAAAGGCCTCTGATTTCTTTGTGCTGTGTTCTGAAGACAAGAGGAGACAAGTTTAAGATTTAGAAAAGATGGACTAGGCTCCAGTTAAAACAGTTTTATTTTCTATTGGATTATGAAATTAGTCACTGTTAGCAACAATTAGACTGGCAACTTACAAGTGTTAAGTGGGAAAAATCAATTATTTTCTGAAAAATAAAGGTTGGGTATGCAGGGATAAAACAACTCCTCATTGTCTGTGTGTTATGTTTATACTCATTAAGTACAAGTTCAAAGTATATTAAGAATGTGTTTTTATAGAAGAAAAGGTTGAATTCACTAAATTTTAACAATAACGTACATTTTTATTTGTATTTTGAGATCTGCTTATAATAAAACATTATATCTCATTACGAGTCAAAATTTTCTTTTATCCATGTTAAAAAAGATGTAAGTTGTATGGATAAATTATTTGTGACACCTGCAACATAAAACACAAGAAACTTTCTGACAGAAGTGCACTTTAATTTTAAACTTTTTAATTCTAATTGCAAGTAAATGTATTATCAAAATAATCTGAAAATATACAGGTTGCTTTTTATGAATGGGTTTTTGTATTTCATACTTTTCTTTAGAAAAAAGATGCTTCTTTTGGTGTTGGTATTTATCTTAATTTTCTATATATATATATTTATGAGCTAGCGTTTTATTGAGAATGAGCCTTGTAATGATATATATGAAATAAAATGTAATTCTTTCAGTCTTTATACTATCTTGATTAATTTAATAGGAATCTGCAGGCAGCTGTATGTTCATACTTTGACTTTGAAGCACCTCTAGATAAGCTTCCTTCTATGTCATTTGTGAAAGATGTAACCATAGGAGAAGGAGAAGCTGTTCCACCCAGCACTAGATTTGTGAAAACTTGGAGGATTCAAAACCCAGGTAACACACTTTTGCATGTACAAATGTCTCTTTTTTTTTTACCAATATAGATTTAAAATTTTTTATATATTTGCAAATAAAATATACTGTAAGGCCAATACCTGGAAAAGGTGAGCAATTGTATGAATTGAATGAGAATATATCATAAAAAATAAAAATGTTAGAATATCAAAGAAAATTGTTCATCTTCTTAACAAAGTTTATTTGTGATACATCTATGTAGGATCTGCATTCATCCTTAAACAAATTGTTAGAGATGAATATGAATTTGTCTTTGCATGTCTTGTGGTATAACCTAGAGCTTTGTATCATGCAGGTTTAGGTTTACTGGTCTTTGGTAAGAGGGAAAAACCATTTGAATGGAATTATTACTTGTACAAGAGACCACTATAAGTCTCTTCAAAAGTGATAAGAACTTTATTAAGATGTAAATGTTGAAAGGCAAATTAAGTACAGTGTGTTAATTGATGATTAACTAAATTCAACCATCAAGTATAGAGTTACAAGATAACATCTAGTGTTTATTTATTCTGTAAGTAAGGTATACTATATTCTTTCTTTAATGTTATTTTCACTAACAGCATTGATTAGAATGTTTACTATATATATAGCTTTCTCACTTTTGGTGATAATATTTGATTATAGAGATTATATTGTATTGTTAGCATACATGGATTTAGGACTAACGTAAATGTCTTAACTGGCTGAACCTTGTGAGATATTATTAGTTTTACTGTCAAAAATATCATTAACAGGGAGAGTCACCAACTTATTAAACAACACATTCTTTTTTTAGGCTATATTTTTTAATGTTGTAATATGTTTGTTAACTTGAGCTAGCTATGGGTTTTTGAAGATGTAACGTGATGTTGAATTAATTTCAACTGATAATTTAAAAGAACTCTTAAAGAATTAGAAGTGGATTTTATCTTGGCGAAAATAGAGCAGAATGTGGAATATTCATGAAAAATAATCTCAAATGTTGAAGATAAGGTCAAGTAGTGAGACTTAAAGGTTACTTGAGATGATGAAATTATTAAGACAAGATTAAAAGGAATGATACAGAAAAATTAAGAAAGATCAAGAAGAAATTTACTAAAAAAAAAATAAAATCAAGAAAAAAAAAAAAGAGATAGAAAATTAAAATAATAGCAGGAATAAAGGGACAGAAACTTAGAAGAAAGAGATGTAGCCTTTAAAGAAGAATTGATAAAAAAATCAATCTGATTGAAGACAAGATTGATGAAACTGTTGAAAATGTATAGAGATATTACAACAGTAGGATTGAAGAGGTATGGAAATGCTGTAATCACAAGATTGAAAGACACTGACAAAGTCAAAAGTGAAGTAAAAAAAGAACATCGATGACAAAATAAGTCATCTGAAAGATAAATTATTAAATGCAAAGATTAAACCAGCTACACCTATTTCTGCATCGCCTCATGAGTTCCAACCAAAAACACTATCTACTACTGAGTAGAATTTAGTTTGATCAAAGGAACAACACAACTAATGAGACATATAAAAAACAAGAACTAATTAAATTTAATCAGAGAAACAACACAACTGATGAGACATATATAAAAAATAGGAATTAATTTAATTTATTCAAAGAAACAACACAACTAATGAGACATATAAACTACAGAAATTAATTTAATTTATGAGGCAAATTTCAGCTGGAAATACTCCATTAACCATGAATGAGAACTTGTTTGATCTGCATATATTATTACTACTACTGTACCACCTGTTATTGAAGGAACTTTATGGACTACTTCAACCACGACACTACCAAATCCAGTTACAGAATTGGACTGTAATGAACAAGTACAATGGGAGTCATGCCAGAGTCAGTTTGAAACCATTTTAAGAGTGAAAGGGTGAAATAGTGAACAACAAGCCATCTATCCTGCTGTCAATTTAGAGGGACTAGCTTTGACAACATTAAGTACCCTTCCAGCTGAGAGCTTTAACAACTACCCAGCATAGGTCGCCACCTTTCTCAACAGGTTCAGAGTTTCAGACCAGAAAGGAGTATTGAGAGTGAAGTTCCAGAACAGGATATGAAGGAAAGAAAAGACCTAAAGTGATCTCGTAGAAGACTTGGAAAGGAAAGGATGTTCCTGATGAAATGATGAATCAATTGGCTCGTGACCAATTTATTATAGATGCTATAACAGACAAGGTTATGAAAATTAGGCTGAAGTAAAATAAGTTTACATTTTTAAAGTAAGCTCTGCAGTATGAGATGGAACCTAAAATCCATTAAGGTTACAGATAGACTACTAAAGGCACCACTTAGAAGTTACAGGAATATCAGATCCTGCAGTATTGAACGATTTACTTCCACTAACAGTAGTCTAGAAGAATTTAAAAAATTAATCAGAAAGCTAATTATACAGAATGGAGGAAATAGACCACAAGTTAATATATGGTTCAAATGTAACTTGAAGGGACATATTGCTAGGAACTGCAGAAAAAAGCCTGTATGAAATAAGAACTCTCAGATAATGCCAGAAAGAGGTAACTGATATAATTGTGGGAAACTTGCTCATTACAGCCGAGACCATGAGGAATCAAGAGCTGTCATTAAGCCAAGGATACAGAGACCAACCAAATCAAAGGAACAACATAGAGTTTACGAGGAATTAGTTGGATTTATGAAGCAAAGTTCAGCTGGAAATATTCCATCTACCACGATTGAGAAAGATCATTATTTGAAGAAAATAATCCAAAAGTCCATGAGGTTAGTGATGGGGAAACCTTGCATTATGTTCATAAACACTGGTTCTACAGCTACAATTGTTCATCCTAATTTATTTATGAAAGATGGGAAATTATCTTCAGAGATGCAGAAAGAAGAAGGATTGATGCAAACAGCAGGTAGACATGAAGATCCCATAAAAGGGAAGTTGGAAGTTTTCTTACTATAGGAAGCTTCTCTGTACCTCATGATGTGTGGGTAATTGACATTGAGGAAGAGTGTATTTTTAGAACTGACTTCACTGATTTTATGTGGACACATGGAAGCGAGATCAAGTTAGCTTTAGCCAGCGTCACAGCCAATGACCACTACATGGTAATTACTACACTGGATATGGGGCTTTCAGTGGAAACAGGGATGGTTGTTATTGCACCACCACCAAGTGAGATGCTTGTTACAGGAGATAATAACAATAATTCTTCATCTAGTAACTAGGGCATAGTGGAACTAAAACCTCCAGCATATCATGAGGGATTGATAGTTGAAAAACCACCCAAAAGACTAAGAATAGGTAATTTAGTGTAGTGTTCTATTTTTTTGTATGAGGATTGTTTAATGTTTATTATGTTTTTGATTATGTAATGTGATTGAATTATTTTCACCTTATAATTCAAAAGAACCACTAAAGAAAAATCTATGTTACAACAATTCTTATCTGTATAAGAAAACATAAAGTAAATAAAAAAAGAAAGAATAATAGCAATTAACAAGAATGCTTATTACATCTAAAAAGAAACCCTCTAACAACTACAGCTTCTTTAACCCTTTTGATACGGGCCACAGGTGAAAGACCATGTCATCTCGTTTATTGACTTGCATTCAAAATTTTATTGAACTACTAGTTCATGAATTTATGTCAATAACTATGGTATCATACTGTAGATTATAATTCAAATTTTAGTACTATATATTACTTGATTTCTTAATTTAAAAGCAAATATTAAAAAAACTCACAGATAAACATCAATTTTTGTGTGTCACGTGGTATGTTGAATGCAGCAATGGTTAAAATTAGATGTTTTTGAAGTCAAAATACTAAGTCTATAGTTTCGTACAAATTATAAACTCAAATTACTTATATTGACAAGCTAGAATATAAAATAAGAGGCTCTTATCTTTTCAATTTGCTAAGATATTGCTCAGATAGATAAATCAAACACAGTGGCATCCCATCTACCTCTTTCTATTTTTTTAAATGCTCCCTTACATACACTTACTTCTATATATGACATGAATAACCAATTGGAAGCT
>NW_013666198.1:150367-152777 GCF_000517525.1 Limulus polyphemus | reverse complement strand
TGTTTAGTCTGCTTGAAACTTCATATTTTTTAGACTAAAATGCATCTTAGTTACTAAGCTTGATAAATTATAGTGGAATTCTATGGTATTGATGTTGTAATTTATGATATTTTATTCAAATGTATATATATATAAAACCTCAAAAATAATATTTTGTTTCATATCCTCCATGTGCAAACATTTTAAAGGCTTAGCAACCTACATCAAGCAGCAACTGAGTACAAAGGTTGTAAATAGAAGAGATAATTGGTTGCTTTACTTCTTTAGTTACTGTTCTATGTTTTAAGAAAAATAAGTTTAAGAACTTATTTCAAAATAGCAGTAATTTATATACATATGTAATGTATAGTAATTGAAATGTGACTGTATTTTACAAAATACTAGTCTACTAAAATGCAGCCAAGACAAGTTACTTTGTACAGACCAGAGGTCAGTTTTATGTTATTGGATATGGTAATATGAGTGCACTTGAGCTGCATCATTGTAACTTCTGTGTTGTTAGCCAGGCACTGCTGAAAGGTCAATATAATAAAAATGATAAATATATATAAATGTATAATGTTATGAGATTTAAGCTATTTAATCTAAACATTTATGTTTTTGTGTTATAATTTGTGGTCATTCTAGAATGAAAGAGGCATAATTCATATTTATTTCCTAATTTTTTATGATGGTTATGAGATCATTCAAATTTACCGAACCCATACAGAGATTAATTACTGAAAATAACAGATAAAATATAAAGTTTTTCATAAGAAATGTTTGATAACTATCTAAACATTATAAAGATTTCATGTGTGAAATTTCAAAATTTTCTGATCCATAAAAGTATTTTTAATCTTAAAATGAATATTACTTTGCATGATAGATAGGCAAGATGTGAATAGAAAAAATAAACATGAGAAAAACATTGCTTTACAAATCTTAAGACTAAATATTAAAAAAATATATTTTGTGTATGAAAGTATTGTAATGTTTACTGATAATCTGCCAACTTTCATTAACATTTGCTTGCATATTTAAAAGTTATAGCATGAAATCTATAACAAGCACAAAATGGTTAGGAGGTTAGTCCCAGGGACTGAACCCATGCTGAGAGAGTTAATATTTTTATTCAACTAAGTTTCCTGAACAAAGTAGACTCTGTAATTTTTTATTATTGTGTTTTAAAATCCTTTAAAAGAAAGTTAACCAGTTCCAGGTAGGTTTATCAAAGAGAGAGGTTTTTCTACAATGAGAATATAATCAGGTTACTGGTATGTGACTCTTTGTCAAGTTGAACTTATCATAATCACCATTTATTCAGTATGAAAGGTAGACAGTGAGATTTCACTGAATAATAAGTGTAGAAACCTACAGTACTGCATATCAAATAAAACTCTTATCACTTTCAACATATGTAACTATTATAAGTTTAATGTAGTAACAAATGTACAACATTTAGATGGGGTTTTGTCATCATCAGGTACCTTATTGGAATATTGTATATTTGTTACTATGTTAAAACGTGTAATAAATTTTTCTTCATTAACCATTCCCGGCTTCAAATTTTATTGTCTCAACGTGAGTTCCTAGTCATCGAATTTGAAATCAAAGATGAAACCGGTCTTTGTCAAGGGTATAGGTGTGTGTAAATGTGCTATATGCAAAGTGACTGTGGTAGCTAGTTTTTACATTATATGTATTGAAATATCTTAAAACTAAGTATTATGGTGTTATAAGCATGAATCTGGAGAAAAAAACAAAAGCTGTTGCACTGATCACAGAAATTGATACCCACTGAAAGTTAAGCTATTATTAAAGTTCTGTAGCATGTAAAATTACATGTTATACAAAATTTTCAGTTAACTTTAGCCTTTTTTCTTTTTCTTTCATCAATAAAAATATGAAATTATTCTTTTCAATAAATATAGATGCTAAAAATTAAATCTAACAGGTAGCATATCTTCTGATATTGGGTAACCAACATTACTTGATATATACTATTTTTGTCTTGTCAGGAGATGACCAGTGGCCTCCAGGCTGTTGTCTAAGGTTTACCAATGGTCATCGTCTTGGTTGTGAGGATCGAGCTTTAGTTGAGCCACTGAAGCCTAGAGAAGCAGCAGATATTTCTATAGAGATGCTAAGTCCAGACCGGCCTGGTATCTACCAAGGCCAGTGGAGGATGAGCACAGCAACTGGACAGTACTTTGGAGGTAGGCTGTAAGGATTACTTTATTCATAATTGATCTAATTTTTAAAAGTTTCTTTTGAATTTTCATTAGGATCACATGCTACTTCTTGAAATGATATACATAGTTTACTAGACCTACATTTTGCAGAAATTCAATGAGGAGGAACCCACTTTGAGACTAATAATGGTTGGAGACGGCCTGAATGGGTAATGAAGAAAAACTTTGATATAAGT
>NW_013666198.1:139032-150116 GCF_000517525.1 Limulus polyphemus | reverse complement strand
ACTTATATCAAAGTTTTTCTTCATTACCCATTCAGGCCGTCTCCAACCATTATTTTGCTGAAATGTTTTGTTGCTAATCAAGTATGTATGTGTTTTTACTTATAATGTTTAAATAACCAATATCAACACCTAATATTGTGCTTACTAAATATGTATATTACTTAAAAAATGAAGCTTTTATTTTCTTCTTTTTTTTAACAAGTAAACTCTGATCTCCATCTTTGCCATCTAACATTGTGTTCACTTGCTCCAGTGTTGTATACCCCAATCGGCTGCCCTCGGGAATATATAATTTGCAAAACTTTACACCGGCTTTTACACGCCCCCTAAACAGCTACTGTATATAAGTACTGTATGCAGACAATATAATCACTTTTTCGAGACTTACCCCATCCCAGTCACAAACACTGGCTCTTAGTGGGGAAGGACAGTGTCAGTGGAGGTAAATATGTTTGGAAATACATTTTCAAATTAGGAAATTGATAACTGATTAAAGATCAGTTGAGGAACAGTGGGTACAAAGAGTTTTTCTGAGTGAAGTGCAAGAATATTGCAAGGATAAGAGGAGAGAGAGGAGTACTAAAATAATGACATACTAGCATGACCATAGCGTGTGGATGTCCCACTTTGGTAAGATAGAAACACCTTAATGACTACTCATATTAAAGAAAACAGCATGACGAAATTATTCCTGGATCATATCATACACAACTATGTATCTCGCTCTTAGGTTTCGCGGTTTCTGAAACTGATGGTTTACCCCACTACCTACCAGAATAATCTGTATTTTCTGCTGTTGAGTCAGAGATTGCTTGTTAAATATTAAGAAATGTATTTAATTTTGTTGGGACCCGCATGTATGATTTTCTCCATCAGTAGTACATGTTGCTATAAGTTACTTCAGTTTTCTGTACAAAATTTCACAAAAAACATCTAGTATATCAGTAAAAATGAGTTTTAGTGACCAATGGCTAAATGGTGCCAGATGAGTAACAAAATGATATTCCTTATCTAACCTTGTATTTGTTTATTGTGTATTTAGAAAATATATGCGTAGTGTGATATTTGCAATGCTATGTAAAAAAAAAGATAACATTTCAATAGTTTTTAAGTATATAAAATTAAATTAGTTAATCATTCAAACTTTATTGAATACAGGATGTAAATAATTACAAATTGGTAAGTAAGCAAGCATGGATGTATATATCAGTCAAAACCAAAAACTGACATCTTAGGATTAAAACAATGCCATTTATCTCTGAAAACACATGGGTTATTGGATTTTTTTGTGTAGATTCTGTGTGCTTTTAAATATTGTTTTTTTTATCAGAGTTATTAGTATAAGCTGAATTACTGTGCTAACTATTTAAAATATGAGAAGCCTCAGAAACTCCAGAGTAACAGAAAAATATCATCATTCTTGTATTTGGATTCATGTTCTTTTCATGAGTTATTTACAAACAGCAGTAGCAAAGAAAAAATGTCATATGCTTTTGTTATTGCATTTAACATGCTTATATATGATTTGAGTTCTTTAAAAATTTTTTAAAACAAACAATTAGAAAAAAATCAGAAACTTGTCTTTGTTTTATATTTTTATATAGGGAAAAAATATTGTAATTTAATGCAGTAAAAATATTATTAAGCAACAATTTTATAATGATTTATGTAGACCACTTACTAATGCTGCTTTTTTTTCGTGGGTTTCTTTCATTTATATAAGATACCTGTTACATTGTATTGGAGTAACAGTTGTGTTTGTCATACTGTATACTTTTAGGGAAGTGTATTTTCATCTTCAAAATTATTATATTGTAGTTGGTTTAATAATACATTAAATAATTAGTTTTTTCTTCATGATAAAAAGTATAACGTTAAAACTAATTTCTCCCAAACAAACTGAAATATCCATGTTGTTTTAGTCTACGGGAACTTCTAATATTGAGATATTATTATCAGTTTCAGATCTCGATTATGATTAGCATTCTTATACAATTTTTAAAGGTAGGAATTCGTCATGTGAATAATGTAAAGCTTGCAGAACTTTTATTGTGAGTACTATGTAAAAAACCTCTTATTAAGCACTTTTACATGTGTTAAAAACTTAATACTTAAAAACAATTCTGTCTTAAGAAGTGTTTACCATGGTCAGTTTTATTGTTTCTTCCACAGAAGTAATTTGGGTAATAGTCACAGTAGCAGAAGGAGGACTTCTCAGTCTAACTCAACAGATGGATGCTTTTCATCAACTAGGTCAACCTCCACGCAGTGCCCCCATCCCTACTAATCCTTTTGCAACTACTGAAAGGAAATATCCATTCAGCAGTATGTGTCTATGTGTTTGCCAGACTGATCAATTCTGACTGTTAAACCTTTTTTAATTATTTGGTATTAGATAACTAAATTAGTCAAAAAACCATTAAAAGGAGCTGCCTACCTTCATATAGCCTTCTGGAACAGTTATTTAACTATTTTATAATAACTAAGCTTGTGATAAAATTTTTGTGCACTTGAATGTAGCATAAGAGTATGCTTGTTAGTTTTATAGAAGGTTTTGTTTCTCTCTCAATTTCCTTGTTGAATTAATGACTTCCAAAAGACTAATAAACATACTTTTATCTAACATTCACCTGCATTATTATTTTATCTAAGATATTAATACTGCTTAATGTAGCATAAAATTATACTTATTAGTCTTATGGAAAGGGTCATTAGTATAACAATATTTTTGAGAGAGAGAGGGAACTAAAGGCTTTGAGGTATAGCTTAAACACACACAAAATTTAACTTCTATTACATTAGTGCAGTATGTGCTTTAAATGAAAATGAGTATATCCTTTTGCCCCAAAACAAAGTTCATGAATAGGTTTGACACTTTGCAACAGTAAATACATAATAAAGGATTATAACTTCTTGAATTACTTTTGTAATGAATAAATAAAACAACCATGAACCCAAGAGAATATTTTAAAGTTTTTTATTTGATCATTGTTTCAGCTTTACACCTTCATCAGAAGCATAAATTTTCTGTTCTGTCACTCACATTACAGCCACTGTATCCTAAAAGTAAACAAACATATATTTGGCATGTGATCATTGCTATTATTACAAAGCCTGTGACATTTAATATGATAGATGTCTTCAGGTTCAACAATTTAAAATTAATTTACTTTTTAATCCTAAACTGTTGTACCTAAAAGTGTAAAATATATCTAAAATAGTACAAAACCAGTAACAGTTTGAAAATACGATTACAGTTCCATGAGTTATTCAACTGAAACTAAATAAACTAATACTTCATAAAAAATAATTGTCTTTAGACTTCATGTGAAAAAACTAGTAAAGATAGTTATTGCAGTATGTTTTAGATAATATATAATTCAGTAAAATCAAGTTCATGCTGATCTTAGAAAGACAAATTACAACATTTACTATTTGTCAATAAAACTTGTGATGCCACTAGATCATTTCTTTGCAGTATTACAATGATTCGTAAGGTGGAAATCAAAGTATTATAAGAAATATTAAAGTCACAATAATATGGAAAGAAATGTTTAATTACAGAAATTAAGAAAATAATTTACAACTTTATGAAAAAAACATCATAAGGTTTTAAACAAGAAGTTATTGATATAGATGAAGTTTAGAAAGACCACATTAAGATGAGTAATGTATTTACATTTTTCAGTGCAGGCTAGAAGAGATAGTAGGAACATGTGCATGCTAAGAAATCAATAAATCAAGCATCTTAAAGGTTACTGTACTGGGTAGGGTTGAAGTGGCAAATGATTATAGACAAATTTTTGTTTTCCCCTTCTCAGTGCCTTCCTATCTAACTAGAGCTAGTTGAAATTAAACAGAAGCCCTATTTGTGTAAACAGGTTAATGACTTAATGTTGTTACATATTGTTAGACTGTTATTATTCTATGTTTAGTAAATGCTGACAAACACAGTTGAATGAGCAAATTATTCAGCAATCAACATTTTTGTGAGTGAACAAAGACTAAAGAATATTAACTTACCATAAGTTTTTTTTTCCAGTAAAGAGATGCCATTTTTGTAAGTTGTGACAATAGTTGATGTAATCAATGTTCATAGGTAATTGAGCTACTCAGCCAGCTCTAACAATTTAATAATACTATTGTTTGAAATTCTTTTAAAAAAAACATATTTTTAATCTATTGAAGAATATGTAATCTAGTAGAAGCAAGAAAACAGTATTGTTACCTAATAGAGAAATTTTCAAAGAGTTCCAAATTCTTTATGCACTATTTAATGTGTGTTTCAAGTAAAATTTTACCACAAGTTGTTTGCATAATAGATAAAACTGTAGATTGGTAACCAAACCTAAATTCATTCATTTAATAAATGTGACATTTTTTTTTTATTATTATTATTTACAGTTACTTATTTAGATATATGATGTAATGAGCTAGTGACAGCAGTATGTTAACGTTTACCTTTTGGAAAGTCTAGTAAAGTTTTACTCCTTGTAGGAAGACATTTTCACTCATTAAATTTCAGTTTTGATGCCAGATATATTTTTAGCTGTCTGACTACCAAAAATAAAACATTTTCCCATTTGCCTTCAATTAAATATTGTTTGTTTTCATAACTCGATGTTACTGGTAAATACTAAATTTCTAAATAATAGGGTTTTGATATGTAGTAATTGTTACAGCATGTAATTTACTGTTAGAAAACAGCTAATATGTATCTTGCATTAAACCAGTTTATTTTTTTATCATAAACTGTAATATATATTTTTATGTATGTTCACATTTCAGCCTCACCACAACACCCCCAACAAGAAGGAGGAACCTTCCCTCAAACTGTCAATGGCTATTCTTGTAGTTCTCCTAGCTCAGTATCTCCATCAAGGTTCATGTATACTTGCTCTAATAGTCTCCCATCATCTCCCGTTAGAAGGCCATTATTTGAGGTGAGCATAGACTCTTTAAAATAGAAATCTATCTTTACACGTACCACACTGTTAACTACCATAATGTATTGTTTTGTGGATTTCTTGTACATACCAGTAGCGTGATGTTAACAGTGTGCTACATATATGTTTAGTTTTATTAGATTTTTCCTTTGAGTAGTTACTATTAACCATAAAAAAATGGGTCTGTATTTATCATAATATCTGCTGCTACTACTACTATAGCACATTAAATTATTCCTCCATTATTTATATAGGTGTATTCAAAATCTCAGTGGAAATGCATTGGGTTTGCTTAAAAGATTGAAATAGAACAATAAAATGTTTTTTATCAAATAATTGTTTTCTAAAGTGTGTGTGTGTGTTTGATAATATTTCTTATGTAATTGAATATATTTCTTCTTTTTTAAAGTACCTACAAATTTTGAAAAAATTGTTTAAACTCTTAAATGTTATAAAGGATTTATGTGTGTGTAGTATTTCACTCATCTTTTATGGTTTATTTTATACAAATTAGGAGTGGGAAATGTAGTTTATCTAACATTAAAGAGAATTCATGTAAAATATATTATTTAAATATATATTACCCTACAAGGGTTAGAGAGTTTTATTGTTTTATATTAAGACTTGAACCTTTGTGTTTTTCTGACATCATGAATATATCCTTGCCATGAATCATATAATAATATGTTCTACTTTGTATAGTAGAATTTTTTTTTAGAACAACACTAACAAAGTAGCACTTTTCTTTTAAATGGGGTTGTACTCAACAAAGAATATTTATTAGTTGGTTATTTACATGCACAATTCTTTGTTATTGTTTTCTCAATGTATTTGTGTTAATCTCTGTTTTGAATAGTAAGAACCTGCCTTAGTTTGGTAACCGTTAAACTAGACTTGGTTTCTAGAAACATTGGTTTTGAATATGATGTTGACAATGATAAAAAAGAAGAAATATGTCACATTAAAGATTTAAATTACCTGTTTGAGAACAGAATTGCAATCTGTTGATGCAGGACTTAGTAGATCAAAAGGTACATGTATTTTTAATTTGGCATCTTTTATGAAGACCTTCACTAAGGTGTTGTCCTCAAATATGCTTTGAAATGGGTTGATGAAGTCTGACAAATTTTTGAGATGAATTATAATCCTTTATTTAAACATTTTTAAGACATTTCATTGTTAGTGCAGAATAAGTTTTATTTTGATGAAAATACATGTATTTATTCTGTATTAAGATGGAAAAGAGAGGGAGAAAATTGGAAGTCTTTTTGTGTGTGTGTATGTGACAAATAACATACTGTAAATTCTTTTTTTTAAATGGCATGTTTTTTGACAGAAAAAGGAAGTTTTCCCTTGTATATTATTTCTGTGCTCGGGTAATTTTGAAAGAAACTTCCAGCTTTCTAAATAATTAATATATCTACTTAA
The DNA here is from genome assembly GCF_000517525.1 of Limulus polyphemus. Classification (NCBI taxonomy): domain Eukaryota; kingdom Metazoa; phylum Arthropoda; class Merostomata; order Xiphosura; family Limulidae; genus Limulus; species Limulus polyphemus. Next base: position 143,742 of record NW_013666198.1, on the reverse strand, counting down.
CTGTTGTTTCCTGTCTGAATTGAATTTTTAATATTGTAGTGCAACATGATGTATATCTAAAACCTGAAAAGTAACCATAATACATTTTGCTTTCAGACATCATCCACAATACCCCAACTGTCTTCTTCCTTGCCATCATCTCAGAAACAAAGCAGCAGTGAAAGTGGTTCAGAAGATATGATGTTATAGAGTTATTTAAAACTATTTTATGATTTGTCATTGTTTTATTTGTGTATGGGTGTGTTTTAAACTTCCTGAAAAGAAGTTGACAGATTTTGACAGCACACTAATTTTTTTCTCTCTGCTCATTTTTTGTTTTATATATCTCTTAAACTACGAGGTTACAGTATATATATGTTGTTTATACACATGAGGAATACAGCTGATACTCATTCATAGTCTGAGAACATAAGATATTAATAACTGGTGACAATACATGACAGAGTTGTTAATGACTATATATCTAAGAAACTTCCTTAGAGACATACAACAGACAGCTAGTGAATTATTTTTAGTAAAGTATGAAATGCAGATAGTATAAACCTGCAAGCCAATCATTTTGTTTTGGGGAAAAAATTACTAAATTAATTGTGAATCTTAAAATACGTTTTATAATGTTACATATGCTCTGTACCAACACTCACTTATGTTTATAGTTTAGCTGTGATTTTGAATTTATAGCTGTAAACGTCTTCTAAAAAGCAGTTTTATTTCAAAATAGTTTTATGCATTGAAAGTGAGGCCCTTTTGAATGATCTAGTAACTTGATAATTATGTTTGTGAATGAATTCAATAAAAAAGATCATGAGAAAAGATTCAGTCACTAGTTTGGAATATACGTGAGTAAAATAATCACATAGAATTTGGGGGATGATTTTTTTAAGAAACAAAAAATATACTATTAAATCTTCACTGGTTTAACATAATGTCAAAGTATAGAATTTCCATTTATGTCTATCAAAATGATGAACTTTCACCGAGGAGTGTATGAGATTAATTAGTTGTAGCTCAAAGTGGAATCAAAAAATTATATTAATGTAATTCTTAGATGTATGTCTACATTGTTAGCTAGTTAGAATAATTTTTAAATCTTCTTGTACTGTTCATTAGTTATTTAAGAACTGAATCTTGCTTCTTTTAAATGCTGGCACTTGAATCATTCAAGCTTTTTAAAACACAACTATTTATCATTTGAAGATCTTGATTTTGAGAACTACTCTGGACCAAAAAACTGTTGAAGTGAATCAGAAAGTGGTTATAGTTTTGAGCTTTTATTTAGTTACAACAATGTATTTACTAGTAATATGTACAAGTATTTTCATTAAGTAAATATTTAAATTTGTTTCTTCAATTGATAAGTTTTTTAAAATCTCAAGTTTTAATGAACTTTAAAGCTAACTAAACTGATTCATAGTGTAGTCTCTATCTGTCAAATTCCTGCTACAGTGTTCCTGAATAAACTTTTTCAAAATTTACATTAACAAAAACATCTAAACATACAGTATGCCTTATTTTCCCCTTAAAATCTTGGAAAATATCACATATTTCAAAGCAAGGAATTTTCAACTACTTTTACTTTCACCACTGTTTATGCAAATATCATTCTAAGATAATATATATGTATTATTAGATCACTTGCTTAATGAAATTGATTCTGAGTGTTCATAATTACTGTTATTAGAGTCTTAAGTTGCAGTTATCATTGACATCAAAATCTAATTTGTTCCAGCACTTCTATTTTGCTTTCATTTCTTTTTCTTTAAGTATCATCAAATACAACTTGATTAATATTACCCACAGAAGTAATGGATGTCAGCAGCTTTGAGCGTATGTTAACTTTCCAAACACACAAGGTGATAATTTCAGCAAACCTGACAATAGATAGATTCATAAAAATCTCAACAAGAACTTTCAGATGTTTAGTTTAATATTGTCTCTTATAGTGAATACCTGTAGATAAGGAATCAAATAAACAACCTATACTGTCACACCTACAGATAGTTCTATCAAAAATCTTATTTTATGTATCTAGGAGAAATTATAATCTTTCTCTGATGCTTTGCTAAATATATTGTATTAGTGACTGTTATAAAGCACTGTACAGTTGAGTATTTGTAAAGATAAAGTATTAACATAATGTATTTCAACAGTACTGTTTGTAATGAAAGTAGTACGTTAACCTAACCACTGGCTAACAAAAACTTGTTTCTGAATGATATGGAAAAAAAAGGCTCAACATAACTGATAAGTTTGGCAGTGATCTCTACAAAAATTAAGCTATAAAATAAAAGCACTTTTTAGAATTTTGCTTCTATAAATAACAAGAGACCAAGATTTATATCAAAATCAGTTTCAACAGTTACATCTTGGAAGTTTTAAATTTCGTTTCTATAGTTTCTTACTGACAAAATTAATATACTGCACTGCAAACCTAAGTGATAAAGCACTTCTCACAACCTATTAACTACAGTTTTCATATGTCTATACAGGACTAACATTCCTCCCTTTCTGTTGACAACTGATTGTTGTGCATCTCTTTGAGCTACAATTTCATTTGATACAATGCTGATTCTCATATTTATTATTTTTCTGTTGTCCAAGTTTTTTTTTTTTTTTTTTGAATGGAGGACACTAGGCACATGGGAAGCATTTCATTTTCCTTTATGCTTACATCGAAATTTGTCATCTTGAGTTTGTTTAGTTTCACATTTTGTAGCTGTGTACATGTTTTTAGCAGGTCCACTCAAGGCTATATGATGATTTAATGAATTACTGTTTCACATATCAAATACTAGAGTTTCCATCAGTAGACTGTGAGAAAGTTTTTTTAACAAATTTTTTTGAATGATGAAAACTACCGATTAATTTTCTTTTAATAGCTTTAAAAGTTATTGGAATGTATTATTAAACAGCTACTAGGTTTGATTAGTTTTGTCTGGTTTGCTTATGCTGAGAATCTTTTCTAACAATTGAATGTTTAGAATTTTATTCTTAGTCATTTCAGGAATTCTTAAATGTTAAGTAATAAAAACTGTAAAAATTACTTTTTTCTTATCATTTCAAAAGTTTTGTAATTATTTATTTCTCCAGACAAATTGTTTTTAAAAACAATTTCATATACCCTTTATCTATCAATGTTTATAAAGCTGTGAAGAAAAAGAACTGTATGGAAATCTTTAAGTGAACTATATGTGTCACTAGAACACTCCTTGAGTTCAAATATAGTATCACACTAAGCTATGGAAAGAGTAGGCTGAAGTAGATGTTAAATAAATGCCAAACATTGATAATAATAAGCAGTTTTAAATGAACATCATTTTGTTAACTAGAGTTAATACTGAAATGAATAATGAAAATAGAAATTGGCATATATGAAACATAAAGTTACCATGTTGAAAGCTTCAAGTGTAATGCCTGGCTTTACTATCTGAAGTCCTACTGAACTGTTACAATATGAAAACAAAAATAGCATCTCTAAATATAATAGTTTGGAAATTAGAATTGTTGTTTATTTACTACTTTTCATCAAAAGGCTTCTTGAAATCAGCAGCTGAGATTGGTGTATGCCTTCCAGCTGCATTATTAGCAAAGATTTGGAGACATTTATCATAACAATATGTACATGCAGGAAGATTTCAACAGAAACTCTCATCATTTTTCTTTTCAAGTCACTGCAAGTACCTTAATGCTTTAAAAATTGTGTCTTATAGTTTTTTCATAAAAATGGGAAACAAAGTATAAGGTGATTTTAACTTGTACAAGTACAAAAATGTTGGAAACATAGTACTTAATAAACATTAACCACTAATTTATCAAGCTGACTACATAAATTAGAACCAAATATATATAAATATCCAGTTACATTCATACTTATAATGTTTTATCAGTTCAGTACCCTCTGTGAGTGGTATGTTTGGCCATTATTAGTTATGCTCGTTTGATCATAGTGGAAAAGTAAATACAGTTATGTAAAATAAAATGTGTTTCACAACTATTTGTTCTATCACTATTTTTGGGAGCAGTATTCTTCTTGAAGTGGTGTTTCTATACAGTTAGGGTTAAATAGCCAAAGGTTCATCTGCTGTTTTGAATTCTTCTTTAAGATTTACTTGAATTAGCTTTAAAAAGGATAGAGCAACAAAACAAATTTATCATAACCAAATTATCAGCAGTTCTGTAACCGATTCTTCTATGAAATCATTAAATATTGTCCTAGAATTTTAATGCTTGTAAGTTGCAAAAAAGGTGAGGATAAATTTTAAAGTTTTATGTATCCTAAGGATGCATAAATTGTCATAATGTGAACAATTCTTCATTTGAAAATTATCTAAAAGGAAATATTTCAGTTTTCAAAATGTGCCGAGCAGACTAAAGGCTTAAAACCATATTGTGAAATGATGACAAATAAAGTGGTGTTAATTATTTTATTAATAATATATACTTTATTACAGATGAAAACTTGGAATGGTTACAAGCAAAAAATATCATTTTTTTCCACTGTCCTCTTGGCTTGTTTGTTTTTGAATTTTGCACAAAGCTACATGAGGGTTATCTGCACTATCCATCCCAAATTTAGCAGTGTAAGACTAGAGAGAAGGCAGCTAGTCATCACCACCCACTGCCAACTCTTGGGCTACTCTTTTACCAACAAATAGTGGGATTGACCGTTACATTATGATGGCTGAACGGCATGTTTGGTGGGATGGGGAT
>NW_013666198.1:133411-138999 GCF_000517525.1 Limulus polyphemus | reverse complement strand
CCCCCCCCCCCCCCCAACTCTGGGGCTTCTTTTTTCCAAAAAAATAGGGGGATTGACCGTTACATTATGATGGCTGAACGGCATGTTTGGTGGGATGGGGATTCGAATCCATGACCTGCAGAATGCGAGTCGAGTACTCTAACCACCTGGCCATGCTGGGCCAGTCCTCTTGGTATAATCTGTTTTGTGAAAATTCCAGTTTTTAGCCATGATAAATAATGTTTTAAACTCTCATTTTTTCCACAAACAAGGTCAGTACTGTTCGCTGAAATATACTCATGTGTGATGTTTAAATTCAAAAGTTTTATTAGTTTTCTTTACACACAACAATGGATTTACTGAGCAAAAAAAGACCAATTAAAACTTGTACATAATATATATAAAAAACTCGATATAATGGAGCTCTTATTTGTAAATAAGTTGTGTATATAATTGTTCTGACAACTGGAGGTATGTGAATATTCTGCTTTATTCAATATGGTCCCAATCACCAAGTCATAACTTTTTGAACATGCATTTTACTTTTTTGGCAGCTTTTAGCTTCTGGTGTACTTGCCCCAGATGTGAAGCATGAAAACTGAAGCAATGAACAACAGGCTCATAACCAACACTGGCACAGGTCCTCTGAAATAAACATTTAATACATTAGTCAGAGATGTACAATAGCTACAGACATACATTAAAAAACAAAAAAGGAGTTATCAGCAATTGGAAGCAGCACAGAAGTTTTAAACCAAAATACTCTTGAATTTAAGAAGACAAGTAAACAAACTGACAAAAAGTTTTGGGCATTCTGAATAAATAGAATACTGAAAAATGAAAAGGAGATTAGTGAAATGTAATCTTTCATTGGGTGAACTGAAATCTAGTTTTGACCTTTATTACACACAAATTTCATATAAAGGAATCTAGAAAAATGGATTATTATTATCATTTTACACAAAGCATTAATATTACTCTCTAAGATTTGTTGATACAACAACTATCAAATGAGTGTTTTATGATGATTTCATAAATACAGCTTGGGTGATTGTTAGTAAATATACTAGTTTTATAGCATAAATAAATCATATATTAATAGGGTGAGTGATTGAAAACATTTTTTCCAAGTAGGTAAACATGAATGAAGATACTTGCATATCTTTTATGTTTGATCATAATCTTAAACTTCATAACATACTATGATTACAATTTCTATATCCTCGACTCAAAATATTCCTAGGATTATTAACCTTACATACAGTTATAAGATATAAACCTATTAAATAACTAGCCATTCATTGGTGGATTTTATTGAACATTAATCTAACAAACAACAAAAATCTAATCTTCCAATTAAAACATGTCTTTTTATTAAAGTTATTTCTTATGGCAGTCTGACTTGACTTTATAAATGACACAACTGTATTTGAATTGAACAGTAATTTTAACTAACTCTATGGTTTACTTTTTTTAATGAATTCAAATAACAAACTTTAATATTTGTATTTGGGTATCTATTACTGAATATACCGTTTTGGCCCTACTATAAGATGATGTTTTTTAATTAATAATTAGGCTGTAAAATTCATAGTTGCCTTATAATAGCAGCCAACCACAGGCCCCTTCTCCTACTCTAGCCCGTCACATTCCTGGATGTCGAGATAGCATCCATCTACGTATGCTCAAGTTCATCACTAATTCTTGCAACTAATCCACCTGCATTCTGTTCAGTTATAGTATTGATTTTGTGGACCTAAAAAATACCATCATGACACTCAATTTTTTTTCTTTACAATGGTTTCTGAAAATTGGGGTCGCCTTATATTTGAGATCGCCCTATAATCGCGCCAATATGGTAAATTGGCTTAAGTATATAGTTCATTTTAACTGGACTGCTACATTTGGATGTGATCAGAAGTTAATGATAAAAATCAAATATTTTTACCACTTTCTTACTTCCCCCTTTTTGTCACAAATACTATTATTGTATTTTATTATGCTATATTTTTTCTTGTACATCTAAGAAACTGCTTACACTTTAATGCCAGGTGAATCATCAGTGTAAAACCTCCACATTCCCCCAGTTCCTGCAGCAGCAGGTCCTCTGGTACGCCCTCCTCCAGCAGCTCCAGAAACAGTTTTCCTAAAGAAAATAAAAAGTTATTTACTGCATTTTCAACCAGAGCAAAAAAAAACTAATTGGTAATTTTGAGGTTGAATGAGCACTATACTGGTCTTCGTTTGCTGCTACAAACACTAATTGTTGGATATATTTCCTACAACACGTATAATAACTATTTTATTAAAACAACTTTTACTTTATAGGGCTTCTAATTTCCACTTTCTAAATTACTTGAAAACTTCTATATACATGAAAACACAGTTCTGCAGTACGTTATAAAATAAAATAAAGTATATTACACATAAAAGTACAGTTCCATAGGTTCACAATCTCTAAGTATTACGACTCAATAGAATATTAATCCGGAAACAGTGACTATTTATTTATATAATTTTTTATGAATAAACTTGAAAATGAAGAACAGTTTTGTTAAGGCAAATTTGCTGTAAGTTGCATAAATTGAAAAGTCCAAAAGTTATTATGAAAAAATTGTTTCAGTTAATAAATATGAATAACTGAAAGGACTAGTATAATAAATTGATAAAAAAATTAAGAATTTTTTTTTAAATTTTTGCAATAGGAGTTAATACATGAGTTGTAGTCAAAGATATCTACATAACAATGTCAAAGAATTTTAATAATGCAAATTATGTTTCACTAATTGAGTTTCTTACCTTTGCTTTACTGTAGAACCTCCTGATGACCGAGGTGACATAGCATTAGGAGAACGACCTCCACCAACACTTGTAGAACTTGGTGATGCAGGCTTGAAAACGAGAAAGATGATTTTGTACATTTTCTTTACCTCACACTTCCAAACTGTACATCATTGTAATTCATAACATACACATTATATATAACTACATTAACTGTAAATTATATACAACCTTTAAAACACAACAATCAGAATATTTTATAACAATGGATTTATGAGTACATATTATATTATGTATAAAAATCACTGGCCCACTTTTTATCAAAATTTGAATTTACTTTATTACTTATGTCTACAACAGAAATTGTGCTGAATCTCATAGTTATCACAAAAAATACAAGTTTTGAGTTTATTCATATAAAATGCCTTTTTATTTATATTATTATGTGCATAAAATATTTCTGAATACATGACAAAATGCTTCTACTCAGGTTTTTTGACTTGTTGCTTCTTAAATAATTTTAAATTCAATTCTGTTGTTCTTAATATATGATTTTGGGCACAGAAATTAAACTGAACATAATTAATATCACCTAACTGAAATGGTAATGTTTTTATTTCATTCTGAAGTGCAGGTTTAAAAGTTCAGTGGCAAGAATCTTTCATCCACCAATAGTACAAATTATCCTGTCCAATTAATTTAAAAGCGGCACTCTTTGGAGCTCTTGCAATCTTCATTTACAAAAATATATTACTTCTATGAAGATGATACACCAACCTAATGCTGTATGACACACATTATTTAAAATGTAATTAAATTCAATGTCATTGAAAAATATAATATCCAACAAAAAATAACAAGAAACATTTGATTACAAATTTTTACTCCTCAAATTTGTCTGCTTTTATAATTATAGCGTTCGTTACTGGTCATTTCTACATATTGTACCACTGCTAGAATATATTAGCAGTTTTAATACTTTGCCTGTTACTGTTACAACTGCCAATGTATAAGAATAGAACAAATGGGAAGAATAACTCATTTTAAAGATTAAATACACTGGATATCTCAGCCGTAATTAGTTACATTAAGTGGAATACTTATGATATTCTAGAGAAGTTCTAAACATATTGTCAATTAGTAAGTATGGTTTCAGTATTTCATACGATCGCTTTACAAATTAGTGTTACTGTTAGTCACAAAGTTTACAAATTGTACAAACTACATTATAATTTATAGATCACAGAAACTTGAATCTCATATTCATAAAATAGATAGAAATAATAAAATTGTTCTTATTCATCATAGTAACGTACACGTTTACTGTTCACTTCTATAATATTTGTTTTTTTAACTTACCATGGTTATTTCTAAAAGAACAAACAGTGGCACGATGCTCCAACAAGAAGGGCTAAGAATTGTTCAGTAAGTAACGTCATCAAAAATGGAAAGAAAGAAAAATTACAGTGCCATCTAGCATACATTATTAATACTACTGTTGAATATATTTTATTGTGATTTTTAAGTTTCATTTGAAAATATTTTACAATATATTAAGAACAGGTAAGTTCGTTTGAAACTATTTCAAGTGAAGTAAATAACAGCTTATTTTAATTACATGTTTTGTAATTTGTTGTTTTTGCGTAGGTTTATGAGTCCGAAAGTTTATCATAGTTGACATATTATAACATCTTCTCCTTTGCTTTCATTCATGGGTTCCTAGAGCTAACCTAAACTTCCTAAGTTTGACGAACCTGGTTATATATGGAGGTTACGGCCAAAAATGTCGTTAATGGCGAAAGTACACAAATGGTAAGTCGGTACAAATCATTCATTACAGGTTTTGGTTTTCTGTTATATTACTTTATAACATGCAGTATTTCTAATCCTTTTGTTATACAGAAATGTCTGAGGTTACCTTTTGCTACCCAAAGCTTACTTTTGTATTATGATTTGTAATTTGTGAGATAGTGAGTTATATTTTTATTTTGTTATGGTTTTGTTTACTGTTCATTTATTATTCCTTCTATTGTTTAGTTCAACTATGAATTTTTAGTTACATTAAAGCGTTTGCTCACCTTCTATCTGAAGCATACTGATTTTGAGTATGTATGTATTATGAAACTGGCACAAGCTTCCCCTAGCAGTGACGTACAGATATTAATATTATGAAAGATTACGTAGTGTTATGGTAATAGCTAGTCACAATAGATATAACCTCGTGGTCTTATTTGTTTCTTTGAAGTTAAGCATAAAGTTACACAATAGGCTATCTGTGCTATGCCCACCACGGGTATCGAAACCCGGTTTCTAGCTTTGTAGGTCCGCAGATATACCGCTGTGCCACTGGGGGGGGGGGTCACCTCGTGGTCTAACCACTAAATAAAATCCTTTCTTGATCTTGAAAACGAGTTAGTTCACGAGATATAGCTAGAAAGAATTATCACTAATTGGTTTTCTTGATATTGAGAAACGGTTCAATTTTAAAACATTGTGTTATTCTCTGGTGAATTATATTTTTTATTCTGGCTGTTTTTCTAATTCTAGAGGTGTCGTTAGGCACTGGCAGACGGGCCCTGTGCCCTGAATCCCCAGTTGGTGTCTTGAAAAATCAGAATAGAAAACCATGATCGATATCATACTGAAACGCCAAAAATTTCTGCACATATGGACCCGAGCCCTGAGTTTTTTAAGCATGTAGCGACGACTATAGCTAATTCCTTTGATATTTAAGTTAAAAATAGTGAGATACATTCTGTACATCAGATACTAGGTATATAAACTTATATCACTAATCTTATTAATTACTAGTAGAGCTAAATGTATTG
>NW_013666198.1:132224-133393 GCF_000517525.1 Limulus polyphemus | reverse complement strand
ATTTCCACAGCCAATTCAACTTAACAAATTTTATAAAAACACGTTATAATTCTCAGCGAACGATTCACGCACTTACTTACTACCGCGCTTGACTCAGTTGTCTGTCTCTGTCTGTCTGCAATTCTATCTCGATTAATTGTCTGGCGCACTTATATACAAGAATAGCGGGCGCCTAGCAAATACTGGATTATTCGTGATGTTCCCCGATCTTTCTAGAACTCATTACGTGTTACCAGCGTCACGTGACTTCCGCCGTCGTAACAGTATTATATTTTATGGTACATTTCATAGTATAAAAATGCGCCTCCCGCCTTGCCTGAAATGTAAAATTACGAGTTTGTTTGTTTTGAAATTCGCGCAAAGCTACACGAGGGCTATCTGTGCTAGCCGTCCCTAATTTACCAGTGAACGACTAGAGGGAAGGTATCTAGTCATCACCACTCACCGCCAACTCTTGGGCTACACTTTAACCAACAAAATTATGAGAAGCAGAAAAGTACATAGGCATATCATGATCATTAAATTATATGATGAATGTTTATTTTTGCACCAAGAACATGAAAATCAAAATGGCAAACTAGTTTAAGGAAAATATTCTACAACAAAATACAATAGTTAATTTAATTACTATCACTTCTGATGAAAAAATAAAGCTGTAAACTTTACGAAATTAAAAAATAATGATAATAAGTTTTTACGAGTAAATATTCTTCCTTGGGCAAAGATGGTAAAAGCTAACTCAATCAGCAGTCATGAGCTCGTGGATCAACAGTTAATGAAATTCAATCTGCACATGCTTGCCCTACCACTACCGTTACTCGTGAGCCCCTCGGTGGCTCAGCGGTAAGCATAAACGCTTATAACGTTAAAAATGTCGATATCTACAGATAATCCATAGTGTACTAACAATCTTGTCATGAAAATATATAAGACATCAGCAAGCTTTTGGGCTTAACATGAATCTTTTAGATTCTGTTTGTTTTGAATTTCGCGCACAGCTACACATGAGCTATCTGCGCTAGCCGTCCCGGATTTAGCAGTGTAAGATTAGAGGGAAGGCAGATAGTCATCACCACCCACCGTCAACTCTTTGGCTACTCTTTTAACAACGAATAGTGGAACTGACCGTCACATTATAACGATCCCACGGCTGAAAAAGCGAGCATGAT
>NW_013666198.1:130381-131811 GCF_000517525.1 Limulus polyphemus | reverse complement strand
GACCTTCCGATTGCGAGTCGAGCGTCCTAACCACCTAGCCATTTTATATTATCAGACTACATCAACAACAGCTGTTATAGTGTGAACTGGGTTAAGTTGATAAAGTGTAATTATATATTACTTACATTCAGTTCAAAATTGGGGTAAGGATTATTGACACAATATTATTTATTTAACACTAATTATTATTATTAATTATCATTTGTATTAGTAAGACCATATGAGTTCTGTTCTCAAAGATCTGTGAATTCGTTGGTTAAACATAGATAATTTTTAAGGAATCAAATTCATGGGCGCTTGTTATGTTTCAAAACTGTCCTTCGGGACTACTACATGGAAATAAAATCAAAACAAAAGGAAAATTTTATAAGAGAAACGAGGGGGGCGTGCCTGTGATTCTTTTATATATATGTATAATTAGGGCTTTTCACAACACCGTTTGACTCATTCATGTTTTAGTTTGCCACAAACTATTTGCCTTATATATACTTAATTGAAATCAAACAATGCATTTCTCCTATTTCTCCATATTAGTAAAGGACGTCACATCGTTTACTATAAATACATTTCTTTTGTAAAGAAGCCAGCATGCAGGTAAATGAAAGAGTACGTCTGGCATTCAGATAAGACATATATACATGACCTGAGTTTCACCACTGCAGGGTTTCTTTGTTTAAGACTGGCTAAGCCTTAGAAACGAAATAACAAAACACTGTTCATAGCTCAAGCAAATATCGTATTACCCCAGTTACTGCTCCTTCTCATTGTGATAACTGATTCAGAATAGCTATACGATTGAAATATCACAAATGACGCATACACGCACAATAACAAATTAATTCCCTATCGTGGTCAAGTAGGCTGCCGTATAACCACGATAAAAAATGTTTAATATTTAAATAATGACAATACTAGATTGCAAAACGATTATTAAGATACGATAAAAAGGAGGTACTTCAATAATCAAATACTTATAAAATTGGCTGACACAACGGCCAAAGCAACTTGAAAAATACAAGGTACTTTAAGAATCAAATAATGATAATATTTGCTAGCAGAACAAGTATATAAACACGATAAATAGGAGGTTCATTAATAATAAAATAATGATAATACTGGCCGGCACAACGACAACAGCAACGCTATAAAAAGGAAGTACTTTGATAATCTTATCAAAAATAAATTTTTAAACTCTGATTCTACGTGGAGATTATAAAGAAAAACTAATTACATGTTTAAAGTGACCATATCTTTAAACCTACTTGTACGAGGCCTGTGAGAAAAGTATCCGACCTTATTTTTTTTGCGATAACCTGATGGATTTGAATCAAGCGCGCTTGCATGAGCCGACCTTGAACCTTCGTGCGCATGCGTGAATTTTTTTCCCGCTTGTTGATTGCGTCATTTGTTGACAAGCTGCCATTGAGTGA
>NW_013666198.1:127076-129703 GCF_000517525.1 Limulus polyphemus | reverse complement strand
CCCCGAATTTTAGCATTGTAAACTCATATACTTACCGCTGCCTCACAGGGAGACAACCCTACTTGTTCTAATTAGGAAATAAATTTCTCCAGAGTCTTGTTTGTTTGTTTGTTTCAAACTCTGAACTGATTGACTAGAGGGAAGGCAGCTAGTCAACAGCACCCAGCACCTCTATTGGGCAACTACTGTCTGACCGAATAGTGAGATCTGATTGTCACTCTTATAGAGGACTCACGGCTCCAAGATGTGGAGCGCGTTTTTTTGTTTGTTTGTTTTTGCGATAACGAGCTGTGAACCATGAAACGTTCATATTCATAAAATGAACATACGAACTATTACGTCACACCTATCCCTTCACTAAAGGTATATCGAGAATTTTCAAATTTATTCAGAAAAGTTTGGACTTCGTAAAAGGTACTTGTGTCATTCTCAATCAGATTACCAAACTTATTTTTTCATTCAAGTCACCCGTCTTTGATTGATTGAAAAGAGAAAACGAAAAAGATAAAACTAAGTTAGTTCCAAAGAAGAGATTTAGATATGACATGTAATGTGGTTTAGAAAATATCTATATGATGTTCATACTTCCCTGTATGAAACGTATGATCTTCAATGTGGCCCTGATGAAATTTTATTGCCCTTGGAGTAGTAGTTTTTAAGATTTAGTCATTTTAAGCGCGGGATTTTCATTAGCAATATCCTCTAATAAAAGGAGCAGAAGAATAGTTGCTTGAAATTCACTGCATAGAAAAGTATTGCAAAACGTTAAAATTAAAGGCATTTTAGAAAACAAACACTTTAATATTTCACAAATGTCACAGAAAATTGGTTTTGGTAAGTTATAGTGCTTTAAGAACATTTATTCAGTGAATAAAACCATTATTTTCTACTCCGAGGCCCATCGAAAAGGTGAGGTGGTTGGGAATATGTTCCTGGGACCCTGCCCCCAGGGGCCTATGTGTCAGATATAAGATATTGTTTAGTGTAGATAGTATCATTAATTTATTTATTTTGTGTTTCTAATTCATTGATGCTGAGGCTATCGAACGTTCTGTGTAATCCATTTATGTCGAGGCTATAAAGATTTCTAGAAGGCCTAAGTGACAGACATATAAACAACGGTGACCAGACGAGCGGGAACAGAAGAGTGAAAGAGTAAAAAGTCACGGGAAAGAGAAGTTCGGTGAGAGAAAAGTTAGAAAACGCAAAGTTAACCGTCGAAAGAATTAAAGGTCTAACGGTTGATATGTTAGAGTGAAATTAATAGTTTGAAAGAGATAAAGAGAATAATTTGACTTATCAAGGGTGTTCTAAGCTAATTAAACCCGCCTGTGTGGAATTTGACGAAAAACAGACGATTACTTGGAAGTACGAAAGAGCAGACAATTATTGGAAGTACAGAGAAAAAAATAGTTCGGCTTGTTAACTGAATTCTAAAGCAATTGAATAGGCCTAAGTAGACTTTTGACAAGAGAAGATAACTTTATGGTATTTAAGATACAACTATGATCTCCATAGTGTAAAGAATTTTGTATATACGTTCAACTTGTTTCTATTATGTATATTATTTTAAAAACAAGTGGAGTGCATGCTGTTCGTTTATTGTCGAATTTATGGCCAACAAGTCACAGACGTCTACTGTAGAAGAATCCTTAGCCCAACACACCCATATACTTACTTTGCTACATACGACTAAAAAACGTAAGTTTTTGACACTATGAGAGCGGCAAAAATATGTGTATGGAACGTTTAAGCAAACATTGATCACACCTTTGATTACTTAAACGTGTACGCTGCTTAATTTAGGGAGGGCACAAACTACTTGTTCCCCGGATCCCCATGATAGGTCTCGGCGGCCCTGGGTCCGACCACTCTCAATAACACCAATATAAGATCTTATTGACAGAAGAAGGATAATCTTAAACACTTATAACACCTCCATATCTATCTGTAAGCACTTATAACACCTTCATATTTATCTGTAAATAGCTTATAATACCTTCACATCTATCTGTAAACATATATATATAACACCTTCATATCTATCTCTAAGTAATATGGTTTACACAACTGGTTATTTATTTGTGAATTTCTTTTCCTCGTCAAAACATGAATTTCAGTGAAGAAAAGATGACGTAGAAGCCTAACTTATTCTCTGATTCGCTACTTTCTCTGCAACAGACTAGTTTTGCTGAATTCACAGCTCATCAGCGCTGCTTGGAAGAGCGAAGGAAATAAAAAGTAGGCCTCATAGTGGGGGGTAAAGTACTATACATTCAAAACCAAACACGATTGATGCAGTTTATTTTCGAACACATTATGCTACTATACTAAGAGTGAAAAACACAAATACCGACGTGTTTTGTTGTTGTTTTTGTTTTTGCACAAAGAAAGGCAAATCTTTATTATTGGTTACAACTGACTAGTTTCGGTAATACAATTACCATCCATCATCAGGGCTGTGCTACTGAAACTAGTTGGCTGTAACAAATAATGAAGATTTTCCTTTCATTGTGCAAAGAAAAAAACGTCGATTTTTGTGTTTTTACTACTAATAAGATTGATACAACTTAAAAATTTTACTGTCGAATTTTTTCCAATTGAAATATCACTATAAATTTAGCCAC
>NW_013666198.1:125230-126436 GCF_000517525.1 Limulus polyphemus | reverse complement strand
GTGCAGATAGCCCATTGTGTAGCTTTGTGCTTAATTACAAACAAAGCTCTACGTTGAAATTTCTACAAAATGAACATTACAACTAGACTTTCTTAGTTAAATTTGTATGCAAAATTGACTTATTTAGCGAAAGGTCCAGACGTAGTCTTGGGGTAGCTTTCCAGGCTGCGGATTTAAAATCGATCCAGTGGTCGCACTGCGATTCCTCTTAACACATGCTGTACCTCTAGCAGGGGGTATCTTGAAATGGCGATTGCTGCTGACTGGTAGTTCAAAATTAGGACCGACCTTGCTCAAACATCTGGTCTTCTGATCTGACACTTCAGCCTATAGGGTTCAGGTTCAAAATATTAATTACTAAAATGTTCAACAAAACAGTGTGAGCTTTTATAAACGAGGCAATTGTTTCTAACTGCTTTCTCTGTTCATCAAAATATTTTAAAATACATTATTTCAATCTCTACAACAAATTTAAATGACAGTTTGAAATTTCTATGATTAAATATGTTTGTTAAACAACGGACAGGCTGACTTTAATTAACCTTTAAGTGGTTTGTCAGATGTTTCAGTTACAAGTTCTTCAGTACATGATTTCAGTTCAAATATTACTATGGAAGAGACTTTCAGATCTGACCAGTTGATTTTTTACAAGGTTCGTTTAGAAAAAGCTTTTTATTTATTGTGGTTTATAAAAGTTAAACAAAGAATCAACAAAATTTGCGTTACAAGTTCATAATTTGAGGAGAAGATGATAACCAGAATTTTGCTGATTGAGAGCTGGTTTCATTTTATCCTCAACTGAAGATTCATAAGGGTTTGGTGGTTAATTGTTATACAACAATATTCTGCTTATTCACTCAAAGTGGAAGCTTGAATTTAAATCTATTAAGGCTAATTTAATGACATTATTTTTATTCATTCTTTATTTATAGTGTAGACAAAGAAGTAAACTAACAAAGAGCAGTGAACGTTGTAACCATGACTTGTCTGCCGGTGAAAATCGCTAACACCTGTCTGCAGATATAGACTGTTAACAAATAGTACTGATCGTTGTAGCCATGGTTTATCTGGAGATGTATATCATTAACAAATAGTACCGAACGCTATAACTATGGACTGTCTGCAGATGTATATCATTAACAAATAGTACCGAACGCTATAACTATGGACTGTCTGCAGATGTATATCATTAACAAATAGTACCGA
>NW_013666198.1:110420-124536 GCF_000517525.1 Limulus polyphemus | reverse complement strand
CATGGTTTATCTGGAGATGTATATCATTAACAAATAGTACCGAACGCTATAACTATGGACTGTCTGCAGATGTATATCATTAACAAATAGTACCGAACGCTATAACTATGGACTGTCTGCAGATGTATATCATTAACAAATAGTACTGAACGCTATAACTATGGACTGTCTACAGAAGTTTCGCCAGCAAACCGCTTTTTTAATCGTAATTAAAACGAAAATTTGTTGTGAGTTCAGACACAGTTATTCCATTTTTTTAAACACACTTTTTGTGTATTGTGCTTAGAACATTCTATGTGAATTACTTAAATAGGAACAAACTATTTTTGTTTACTTATTTGTTTCATCGCAAAGCTAAGTCGGTTGCAGAATGAAACCCCGAATTCCAGTGCTATCGGGGAATGATTTTTTTACATACACACACACTTTTTATTTGTCTTTAGTTACAATTATAAAATAAATACGGGGTTTGTGGTAATAATATGAAATGTACTTTTTTTCTTATGGTCATCTCTCTTTCTGGTCTTTCCAATAATTTCAGCCCCCATTCGGGTTTCGGTACCCGTGGTGGGCACAGCACAGATTGTCCACTGTGTAGTTTTATACTTAACTACAAACAAACTGTGATAAAGCAAGGAAATGTTCGTGAAACCTAAAAATAAATAAATGTATAAAAACGAAACGTTAGGTAGTGAATAAAATTCACAGAAGAGTTTGATTACTGAATTTTCCTCTTGCAATCGATGCTGAAAACTATACTCCCTACAGTTGTCAGTAGGATAATCCACTGTGCAATATATAAACACAAGAAGCGGATTACAACTTCAGAGCTGACGGTTGCCAAGTTGTGCTATTTTTTAGACGCTGACAGAGGACTTTTAAGATGTGGAAATTGTCGATGTTTCTATTATTAGTACTTCAAGGTAAGAGTTTACTATTTTTCTTTTCTCTGTTTCGTTGATATAAACACAATAAATGTGGAGTTTACAGTTAAATATCCGCTACATTGATATCATTCTTATTATTTTCATTCTAATAAAATACGCATTTTCGAAAACTTTTATAGATATATATGTTGCTGTGGCACACGCAAGAAACTCTAGTAATACGTATGCGGAAAGGAGATTGAAATCGGGGGAAATATTTTAGGGCTAAAACCAAGGAGTAAGAGGATGAGAATAGGCTTAAACTCAGGTCGAGGAGAAAAGGAGTATTTCTTAAAGAATAAAATAAAGTAAACATTGAACATACGAAAATTCAATGTTTCTCCTTTCCATGATTATTTAGCCAGTTAATTGAAAGGAGAATAGCTAACATTTTAATGCGATATGACAACTACAACATGTGGCGGTTAGTAAACTTGTCCAGTATATATTGCGTACACACTGGCTTGGGAAAAGAGTTTATGGGTGATCCTATTCTTCAACATTATCCTTACAAATAAAGTTATTCGCCTTGTTATATTAAACTTATTCTTATCTAAGTAGGAAGGATGTAAGAGTGAAAGAAGAACAAAGGAAGGTTTTAGAATTACATACATATTTTTCTGAGTACAAAAGAAAAGTTTTGGGATAATATGTCACATTGTCTTGTTTAAAAACGAAAACCTGGAGCGATGTTCAACCTGTTATGCGTATATTGAATGCTGTTTATATTTTTGCTTTAGTGAGAGATGAGGTTGATACTAAATAAATCCATTAAATTATTTAAAACTCTTATGTTTTTACTTTAATTTTAGAAAAGATTGATTTATTCTCGGCTTTGTTTGTCTCTGTAAGTTCTACCTGTAATAAGATTAGTAGCACAGCTTTCAAAATGAGTAGCATGTTACAAATATCTAGTTAACTTTCTTAGTGGTGTAAACTACACAATGGGTTATCTGTGCTTTGTTCACTGCGGGAGATCGAACCCCGAATTTTAGAGCATAAAGTCCATGAACTTATCGCTGACCCAGCAGAGTACCTTTAGTTGGAAAATAGAAGCTTTAAGGTGACCACAAAGGTCTTCTTCAGATAAGAGAGACTTGAGTATGTTCAGACTGTTCGTACTTCTTATAATTTGATAATATGTATTTACTTACAAAGAACTTAAAATACAAACTTGCAGTGAATAAGAAAAGGTACAATCTGTTCTAGTAGTTAAAAACTGTCACTTGAATTAATCAATAAAGAAGCAGAAGAATTAACATTTCTAATTCTAATGATACTTTCATCAACAACAAAATAAAAAGTGAAAACTTCCGTTGGTGTTATGAAATGAGATTAAACAAAAACAAGAGCTGAAATCACTGAGCTCTAGCCAGTTGAATATGCGATTCAACTTGACAGCCTTATGGATATGTCTTCTATCCCTTTGAAGGTGTATAACATTGAATCACTGAGCTCTAGCCAGTTGAATATGCGATTCAGCTTGACAGCCTTATGGATATGTCTTCTATCCTTTTGACGGTGTATAACATTGAATCACTGAGCTCTAGCCAGTTGAATATGCGATTCAACTTGACAGCCTTATGGATATGTCTTCTACCCTTTTGACGGTGTATAACATTGAATCACTGAGCTCCAGCCAGTTGAATATGCGATTCAACTTGACAGCCTTATGGTTATGTCTTCTACCCTTTTGAAGGTGTATAACATTGAATCACTGAGCTCCAGCTAGTTGAATATGCGATTCAACTTGACAGCCTTATGGATACGTCTTCTATCCTTTTGACGGTGTATAACCTTTCACTTTGACGTCAAAGCTTCATAGTGACAAAATATAGCACAAAACATTTAACACCTCAGCTAAAGGCTGACTATTTATTGCTCCATTGTCCAATTCAAATGTCGAATTGACAACATCGCAAAGATCCAACAAACCAATAATAAAACAGAGCCACTTCAGATTAGGAAGAACTATGGGTGGCATCACTCATTTGTTTATGTGAATAGCACTTAGGCGGCGCTGTAATGAAGGCACGTGTCCCCATCTTACCACACCTAATTAGTTCTACCTCACAGACTCATTAGATAGTGTTGTATGAGTGCTTTCTATTGAAGTTTATTTCTTTGAAATCAAAATCATAGAATAAGAAATAAAAAGTATTCTACGATTGAGAGGTGATTATACTTGTTATTTATGAAGTATGCTTTCATAAACAAATATCACAGGAAGATCCGGCATTATTTCATAAAATTGAGTAAACAAAAAGACCATCGTTTAGAATGAGAAAAAAAACCTGCTGTTAGGTTATATTTCAGGGTATATTAAGTCTTTATTATAATTCAGAAATAGATAACAACGATATACCAAAGAAAATGGTTGAAATGTTTCTTGTATAGAAATATAGAAGAAATACCCCCATTTTTACAAGAAAAAAGCAAATATTTATTCATCATTTGTTACAAATTCTGTTGATGCTGAATGAAGGGATTATTCATTTAGACGAATATAGAGAAACGTTGATACTTAAAAAAGGGCGGATTAACCATATAATTACGTTTAAGCTCATTAGCAAGATATGATGCATAAGAACCTTTTATTCAAACGCAAGTAACATTTATGAGTAACATTTTTATTATTTTTTCAAATACTCAATAGTCTTTAAACATCACTGTTGTGGCAGAATCCATAAATCGTGATTTTGGTATTTTTATAGCCTACTGTATTTACTATCACGGTTAAAGTTTGGGAAAATGAGATTTTGTTTGTTTGTTGATAAGCACAAAGCTACACAATGGGTTATCTGTGCTGTGCCCACCACGACTACGGGAATCCAGTTTTTAGCGTTATAAACCCACAGACTTACCGCTCAGGGGACGAGAAAAAGGAAATCCGTTAATAATTAAAAAATATACATCTTCTGCTGACTAATTAAACATTTCTGTGATTGGTGTAACAATCTCATCTTCATCAACGACGATGACATTTGAGCCAAGAGTATTCCTGACCAGCTTCAGCATGTGACAAACATGATTTAATGTAATTTATTACTATATCAAGCAAACTATGCTTACAGTTGAACATATTATATATGAATACATCATTTTAATTTTAAAATGCCAAAGACACACGTATTATTTTACCAGACAAGTGCCCACTAACATTGATGGTAAAATAAGTACAATTACAAATAAGCATAAACAACAACGAGTTTAACATTTACTTATTTAAACAATAACACTTTCCAAGACTTTGCAGTAAAAAACACCAATAAACAGCTGTAGTAAAAGCTATATTACCAAAGGCAGAGATTGTTTGAATTATGAGCTATCTGAAACAATCGTATTAAAACAAACATCATTTTACATTAACACATGTTACAATACCGCTGCAAGCACATGATAGTTTAGTATAAAAGATCTACATAAATAAGTTCGTGTAGATGATGAGGCTCTGAGTCAACACAATCGCATGAAATTACCAATAGGAGTGATCATGCTTAGTAAAGTGAATACTTGTATCTTATATTAAATACAGTTTATAACACGCCAGTTTTGATGGGGTTTTATTTGTCACACATATGTTACAAACATTACCCGTTTTGAGGAAATATAGCAAGAATCTATAAAATCCATTTAACTGATACAAAATGAATCTAAAATGAATACTTACAAGTGGAAAATCCTGTTACATCCCTCAATTAAATACCAATGAACTAGCGAGTGTGTGTTTATATACGTTTAGTGTAACCGTACAGATAAATACGAGTAATGGTCAGTCGAGACATGACTAAATAGGTTTTTGTAAACATGTCTAAATAAACAAAAAATAATAATTTCTCTGCCTACCAACTTTTAGCACAATATGTTACAAAGTTCATCGTGTGTTACCAGCAAACTGGTAAAAACAAACAAATCAAAACAGACATTAATAAATAGCTATATGAGGGTGGATACATAGGTATAACTTATATAGGTGAGGGGATATATCCCCGTTATTTTTTCATCAAAAATTTAGCAGTAACATTATATTCCTCATAATGGGCTAAGTTTCGTATTAATCACATCAGAACTCGAAAAAAACCAACGTCAAATACGTATTTAGACACGAGCCATACGATGTGAGATGTGTTCTTGCTTTATTTAGACACGAGCCATACGAAGTGGGATGTGTTCTTGCTTTATTTAGACACGAGCCATACGATGTGAGATGTGTTCTTGCTTTATTTAGACACGAGCCATACGATGTGAGACGTGTTCTTGCTTTATTTAGACACGAGCCATGCGAAGTGGGATGTGTTCTTGCTTTATTTAGATACGAGCCATACGATGTGGGATGTGTTTTTGCTGAATATGTTCTGAGTCTTACTAATAACAACCATCTTCAGTTCCTCGTCCCTTATCTCAACCTTATAATCCCTTATCAGTTTCCATGAATTCCTAAATACTGCTCATCCTTTTATAAAATTTACTCTTGCGTATTCAACACCGGGTAGAAGTTTACCATTTTTAGATACGAACATTCACGTTAAGGATGGGAAAATTACCACTAGTATTTTCACCAAACCATCTACTAAATATCTTTGCCTTCATTCTTACTCACATCATCCCCTGCAATTAAAAGAGGTGTAGTTATTGGTTTTCTACATAGGATTGATAAGTTATGTAATAATGTAACCGCTGTGAACGAAGCAAGAGAAAAACTAGTGATTTTTTATGGAATAATGCTTACCCACAAGAGTATATCCTAAACGGTATACAATATTTGGATATACATAATCAAAGCAAACAGGTTTATATTAACCAAAGTAAAACAGAACACAAATTTAAAAGTCACGTTACGTGGGTAGTAACTTATATAAGTGATAACATCTCTACAAAACGTAAGAGGGTAATTAAAACATCAGGTTTATCTGTTAAGGATGTACAAAAACCAGGCATCTCCCTTAAATCTCTAATGACGAGATCAGCGTATAAGAAAGAAACGCAGTGTGTAAACAAGAAATGTAAATCACTTAAATGCGAACTATATGGTCAATGCCATGTCAAGAACGTTGTATATCAAATCACCTGTGGCATATGCTCTAACACGTATATAGGTGAAACAGATAGAACCTTACATGATAGAATATCAGAGCACGTACTAAAGCTTAATACTAATAATGCTATTGAAGAGCATTATATAGAAGAACATGGAATTCCGCAAACGGATAATGTATTATCAGATGTTAAGATCTTAAGTAAAGGTCGTAGTTTTCTGGATCGCAAGATAAAGGAATCCATTTTAATACAGAAATATAAACCTAAAATTAATAAATATAAAGGTTCTCCTTTAGTATAGTAATGTTGTTTGATTTATATTATAGATAATTATATACTCCCAAAATAGTTTGTATATTATTTGATGTCAAGGTATGTATAGATTGATTATGATGATAATAGATTATATATTTATATGCATATATATATATGTAGGAATACCTGTAGAAATGTGAGTATATTAATGAATATGGGGATCATATAGAATACATAAAGAAATATTTTAGTAGCCATAAGATTTTATTGTTTACCAGACGATCTACATTCATTGTTCATCTTCTACTGTTGGCTTGGATTGTTTCAACAATCTAAATTCAAAAAGGTTTGATAATATTATTATTAAGTAGGTACGTGACTTGTTATTCGTTTAGCTGGTGATTGTGGTCTAATTTGTTTTAGCTTCATTTGAGAACTTGTATGTGATTGTTTACTCCTGACAAAGCTGTAATAGCGAAATATTTAAGAATAAAATTATATTCTGGAGATAAAGGTCAGAGTTTATTTGCATTGATAAATATGTCTAGTAAAATATTCCAGTTTGCGTTAAAAAACTTAAGAATAGAAATAAACAATGCTGATTATTTATATATGTATATAAACAACAACAACAAAAAACTGTTGTGGACACAACGACACATAATAATTATTATAATGTTTGTTTGCCCGAAATAAGAGCCTGACATGCTTTGGTTGTTAAGGCACTCTACTCACAAACTGTAGGTCGCGAGATCAAAACCCTTCGCCGAACATGCTCGCCTTTTCGGTTGCAGGGACATTATAATGTGACAGTCAACCCCACTATTCGTACGTTGGTAACTAGTAACCCAAGAGCTGGCGGCGGGTGTTGTTGTCTAGCTGCCTCCTCTAGTCTTATCTTTTCAAGATTAGGAACAGCTAGAGCAGATAACTCTTGATTGTCTTTGTGCAAAACTCAAAAAACAAACAAAGAAATCACACTAATAATATTTAAGAGATAGCTGCAGTAGTCTTTTGTTTAGATTGATATAACTTCCATACAGCAACAAAGTTTATTTTCTTTAAAGTATTTTCGACTCTGTCTTCTTACATTAATAACAGTGTATTTAAATTACCAGCAGCGTTCGAATAATTAACAACATAAATAAGTTTATGAGCTTAGGTTTAAGCTTGTATATATAAGTTGTATTAGATACTTTAACTGTTCGGATTATGTAAAAGCTGGTATATTTAAAAGGCTGTCATTCATATTCTGGAAAAAATCGATTCCAGTAAAGGTTAAAGCCCTATAATTATAATGTAATTGCTATGGAGTCACGACAACAGCGGCGCTACTCTCAGTGAGATGAACCAATCGATTTTATTCTTTTAGAATAAGAAATTTGGCGTGTAACGGTAAAATTTTCGGTATTCGTAGTTTAACATCTAAAACTAACATAGGCCGTCATGAACATATATTTGTCATAGCTTTCTTATACTTTGGTCGGGCGTGGCCTAGTGGTTAGCGTGCTCGGACTGCGAATACGAGGGCTGTTCTGTTTTACGAAACAGAGCAAAATTAGATGTCGTGAAAATATTATTACTATATTGAAATTCAAATTTTTAGGACCTGGGTGTTCGTATACAAGAACTTTTCTTTTTGTCATACTAACTGCTTTGGTTCAGCCCTCCAAATTTAATGAAACCTTAAAAAACTTATTCGATATTGAGGTTAATATAACATTTCGTTGCGAAGTTTCAAAGATTGAAATTGGAATGTTCAACCTGAATAGCATCTTATGGGTTACGTGGACTAAACGACCAGGTCAAAGGCCACTGGGGCTCGGGCATAACTCTCTCTCATTTCAAGTTATTGGCCAGATGGAAGGCAACCAATCTGCTACCACAAGAGCTTTACTCGGGTTTTTTGAACGTAATTATGGGATTGATTGTCACTTTTCATAACTAAACCTGCGAAACGTACTTGGCGGCATAACGATTCGTTAGAATCGGTATAAATTTAATGATATAATTTACTAGTAGCGACAGATTCATTCTTCCTGAACATTAAATGTGGCACAGCGGTATGTCTGCGGATTTACAACGCCAGAAACAGGGTTCCGATACCCGTGGTGGGCAGAGCACAGATAGCCCATTGTGTAACTTTATGCTTAATTACAAATAAACAAATATAAATAACTTACTACCAACTGAGAAATGACGTTGCGCCCTCTTCTGGAAACTGTTTTTATAACTAGATTTAGT
The DNA here is from genome assembly GCF_000517525.1 of Limulus polyphemus. Lineage (NCBI taxonomy): Eukaryota > Metazoa > Arthropoda > Merostomata > Xiphosura > Limulidae > Limulus > Limulus polyphemus. The sequence goes on along the minus strand of NW_013666198.1, from coordinate 116,074 downwards.
TACATCTTTTTTTTCTTCTTAGGTATTAAATTTTATGGTCTCAATATAGAACGAACTGGTCTATTATTTTTCGATTGAAGACGGCTAAAATCAATACACTGAGTTATATTGATCAAGTACGGATTGTTTGATTCCAGAATTGCTCTCTTTGTATAAACGTAAGCAGTTTTAGTTTAATGTCGCAAGTGTTTGAAGTTTACAACTTGTATTGTTGTTTAGTAAATTGTGTCTGTACAAAGTTCAGAAAAATATATTATTAGGAGTGTCTTTGTAAGAATCGGTATACATTTAATGATATTTTATTTGCAACGACATATTTATTCTTCCTGAACATGAAATGTAAAATTAAAAACACACGCACACACACATCTTATCATACATTAAGTTAATTATATTCAGGATAAGCATACTGAATGAACTGAAATTTCTGTTGTTTTATTATTTTACTTTATGTATTACGCGAAGACTTGTTTGATTGACTATTCTGTTCATTTACCACTGGCAATTAATGAGAAATGTTGGGTCCACATTGTGCGTAAGTGACTGAACAATAAAGAAAAATTGGAAAGTTGTATTCAGTCTTCCATACTTACGAGGGTAATCATACCAGTAATTTGTCTCTGTATGAATTTCCAACGGTAATCATGTTAGTCAGGAAAGCAATGTTATTCAGTTTTCTCTTACTGCCCCGACTCTCTGGCACCATTTTGTATTTTCTCTCTACTGAACTCCATTGTTCACTTTTCATTCGTGATTGGTGCTGACGTAAATGGAAAGGCGCCTTCAATCTCGTGAGAGAGAGAGACTTCTCTCTAATGGTAGTTCGCGATGAAATCGTTTATTTTGCCATAGCCATAGCGTTATTGGTGTACTTTTTTGCACAAGCAACTTTGGAAAAAAAACTCATCCAGTTTGACCAAATTATAAAAGATTCTTACGTTACAATGAAGTAAGTTTACGCGGGAATGAGATTTAAACAATAAGAGAGAGACTAAGTTTTCTTAGGCCTTATATAATTTTGTTATTTTATAGTTTACTCTCTCTTTCCTTTTTTTTGGTTTCTGGTTGCATGTTTTTGAATTCTCTCTTATACAGCTGCGTATTATTATAAACCCGCCAGTAGTTTAAACACCTGAAATATAATTTTTAACAACCTTGAAAAAATATTAAAGCAAATTAGTCGTTGATCACTTTAAGTTATTCAAAATTAATAACAAGTCTGTAAGGTTTGAAGTATTTATAATAATTAAATCAGTATTCTGTCAAATACTATAATTATTGGAGCAGTTTCTACGAAAAATGCCATTAAGATCAATTAAATTAATTTCGAGATTAGAATTTCATTAAGATATTACCCTTGGCTGTTTATTGCTCTGGTCGTAGTTATATTTAGTCTCATGAATGGATTTAGTACATTTACTTCAGTTTTTAATATATCTGTTGTTTTCAAAACGACAAATTTGAAATTTTACATTATATTATGATTTCGGCAGAAGATATCGTTAATAGAGAAGGTATACAACTGATTATTTGGTGCATTCTAACTTTTATTGGTTTTATTGTTCATGAATATCAATTACAATATTATTCATTAAAACAAATACCAGTAATGTGAGAGTTGTGGTCACCAAGTCGAAGTTCACATGATTATAACAAAATAAGGTATTTATTGACTATATTAATACATACGTTTGTCAGACGATTATAAAAAATCGTCGATTATTAGAATCAAACAACATATTTCAAATCACCAGTAAATAATGACTAATACCATTTAAATCATACAATAATACATAATGTCTTCATTTCAATAAAAATCTGTTACTATGTCCACCTTTAACAAACTCCTTTTTAAACCTAAAATTAAATGGCGAGAAATCCCACTTTTTAGAAAATAAAGCTTGGAGACGGCTTGAGTTGGTAGTAAAAGAAACATTATTACAAATGAACAACAACGTTTCGACAAGCTTACGTCGTCGTCAGGTGATGATGTTGACATAAGCTTGTCGAGCGTTGTACATTTCTAATAGTTTCTTTCACTACCCATTCAAGCTTTATAGTTGAAGTTTCTTCCAAGATGGCTGGTTTTAAGCCGAATAATTTATAAAGGAAATGACAACAGTAGGTTGGTTTCTAAACTAACTCGAAATTAACTGGCTGCTCAAAACGTTTGTGTAAGCTTGATGAGAGGTTGGCTAGTTGATTGACTCTAAGTTAACTGATTTAATGAACTTGTATACTGTATTTGTCTATTAATATAGCTAAATACAATAACGACTATTATGTTCATAATGTATCAATATTTGCTCAAAATTTCACATTATCGTTATTGGTTTTGTTTTAATGAACAATTTAAATTTATGGTATCAATTATACTTGCCATAACACATTAACATTATGCCTAATATTATATTATAACACTATATTCTTTTCACTTTCTTAGAGGGATTATTGGAAAAGGGGAGTATAAAATAATATCCCGACCACCATATTCATTGTCAACGACACATTTAGTCCAAATTGTTCTGAAAACAAATTAACTGCACATGTTCTCCTCCCACATTGCTCTTCCTTTGTCCATTGTGGCTTTAAATCTGAGCTGTGTGACTATAAGCATTTCAGATTTATCATCTGTCTCCCATAAATAACTACCCAATAAGTGCAATACCAGAACTCATCAGTTAGGCGGAAAATATTTGGAAAACCAATAGGTCTAAAATTTGCAATAAAAACATGTTAATCGCAGATGTGTTTGTTTGTTATTTTCATTATCTTCTTAATTTGTACTTTATGTATCGAAATCAGAGATGTGTTTAAACAAGGCATTTCAAACTGGCTGGGATACAACAAACACAACATATAAGTCATTTCTTACAACAACAATTGTTATGGTGTGAGCGCTTTTTCTAAATAGTTGAAATACAATGTTGTTGTAACAAATAAATACAACCATTACCTGTTCTTATGTGTTGGTTTAAAATATTATGTACTTCTTGTAAGCTAGTTAGTTAGTTATAAAGTGAGTTTCATTGGCTTGTAGATCTGATCTACACAGTTAACTTATTTTTTATCAGAAGTTATTAAAAACATATTTTTTTCATGGATACTTTCTTTTTAAGCCATGTTGTTTTAACTTTATTTTCAGCTAGTGTACACTGTAGAGGCTATAAATGTGATGGTACGGAAGCCACTAAATGTCAAACCGGACTCTTGGAGAAAATTGGAAAAGATAGCAGAGGTTTTCCTAAAGCTGTCCTTAATGAACATTGCAGGTATTTCAGATGAAGCTACTCCTTAACAAAAAAAAAAACTATAAAAAATCCTAAACGAATGTTTTACTTTTAACCACACATTTTTTATCATTTATAAATTACCCTGATTTATGCTCACTGTTAAAGAATTTTTCTTTTTGTTAGAATTTAACATTTTACTTTAGTAACCATTTAAACTCTTAAAATGATCACTTTTACAGTTTAAAGGTTTTCAGAAGTTTTTATCACACTTGTGTCTATAATTATAACACAAAACTAGTATCTTTATTTCGTAAAAAGGCTTGTTTCTGCGATGACAAGAAAGGAAATTAGTTCTAACCCTTGCTGTGTGAAATTAGTAAAATGAAGAATAAACAAAAGATGATGTAATGGAAAATAACGAGGAAAGTATTTAAATTAATTATGCTATATAAGATGTATTTATTCAACCGGTATGAATATGTATGGTTATATACATTCGAGATGGCATCGTTGGCCATTTTTTGTCTGTTTTATAACGAGGAAAGTATTTAAATTAATTATACTATATAAGATGTATTTATTCAACCGGTATGAATATGTATGGTTATATACATTCGAGATGGCATCGTTGGCCATTTTTTGTCTGTTTTATAACGAGGAAAGTATTTAAATTAATTATGCTATATAAGATGTATTTATTCGACCGGTATGAATATGTATGGTTATATACATTCGAGATGGCATCGTTGGCCATTTTTTGTCTGTTTTATTTGAATGATTCTTTAACTTGAGAAGTTTATATGGGTAGTACCATTTAGAACTTATCTGAACACCATTGCTATATTTACGTACCTTTTAGTGCTAACGCACTCTAGTGGCAAACTAAATGAGCTTTATAAGTATTTAAAGTGACTATATACTATTAAAATATTGTCGATGGAGCTGTGAGAAAAAAAATATTTCCTTAATTTCCCATTCTAACGGGTCGTGATGATTCTTAATCAAATATACGAAATAACTACGTTTTATCTATTTTCAAATTATTTAAAGAGCTTATGAACTGTTGTGAAAGTCTACTGTTTTGTTCTATGCTGTTGTTTTTTAATACTGGAGGCTGTATCGTAATTCACGAATGACGATAGATTAGATGTCCTCAAAAGTGTTCTGTTTCAAGAGTAAATAAAACCAGAATTAAGAGTAACAAATATTTTCATTTCTTGCTTTTGATGTTCATATGCCACGCTGTGTTGTAGCCTATAGAGTCCATAATTCTTCTCGTGATTCATGACATGCGCACTTTTTCTGACGTCACGACAGCACAAATTGCAACGTTAAACGTCCTTTATGTTTACTGACTGACAGACAACACACTACTGTAAATTGACGCGGGTGGTTAAAACAGGTGCCCTTTCCAGTCGGCCTTCGACCTCCTTTCGAGGAAATATATAGACAAATCTTTTATGCACGTGATTTGAACAAGTTAATCTACTCTGTTAACACTGATTTTCCACAATAAATTAATTCCCTGGTTTACATTTGATAGGCAAAAGTTCCATATAATATGTAAATACGAAACTAAACATGATATGCACTTTTTTTTTACCATCTAGTATTTTCTTATGTAAACGCCCTCGTTTGGCACTCGTCTCGAGTTATTTTGGTCACAAGTAAACCGCAGAAAAATTCATCCTCTACCATCAACGCACTTGTCACGAGACTTTGTTATAGATGCCAAGTGCAAAGTTCCATAAAAATAAGTAGAAATTCTGTTCTTGTTACATAAATAAGCTCTGATTAGTGGCTAAGCGCTCTCCAACATAGCTTTTAACTAGAAAGTCTCTAGCATTATGGATCTTAGTGAAACGACTTAGCTTTCTTTCCTGCGTCAGACAGACGAGATATTTTGGCTTTGTGTCTGTGTGTGTAAGTAGACTAAAAACTTCCGCAGGCCTCGAGTTAGACCAGTTTATCAAGTTACAATTTCCTGATATTCACAAAAGTCACGGATCTTATGAAGCATTAACTTAACTTTTTATCTTGTGGTGCTGGTGTTACTCCACGTGGTCAAAGAAAGTGATTAAACTTTACATACTTTATCTGTATATCATACGCACAAAAAAAAAAGAAAGAAAAAATCATGATACAATAATTCGCTGCTGATTGGATTCAAGCTTATAGAAATGTTTATAGACTACAATTTTCTTCGAAAGTTTTGTCTTGATACTAGGCAATCAAAGACAGTGACGAAAATGAATATTGTTGCAAACACTTAGTTTTTCATGGCCTTTGAACAAAAAAAAAATCATTGTCTCTAGTCATTATAACAAAGAAACTTCTTTCAAATGCTCGTTCTTTTCATCAGTGCAACATCGTGACTTCTTGTTTTTGATAGTTGTAGTGACCCTGGGTGCCAAACAAGAT
>NW_013666198.1:102895-109707 GCF_000517525.1 Limulus polyphemus | reverse complement strand
AACTGCTACGAAATGCACAAAATAACGAAACTCGTTACCGCCCCTGTCCTCCCCCAATCCCACACAGGTAACAATACTTACACAACATTAAACATCAACTGCTACGAAATGCACAAAATAACGAAACTCGTTACCGCCCCTGTCCTCCCCCAATCCCACACAGATAACAATACTTACACAACATTAAACATCAACTGCTACGAAATGCACAAAATAACGAAACTCGTTACCGCCCCTGTCCTCCCCCCAATCCCACACAGTTAACAATACTTACACAACATTAAACATCAACTGCTACGAAATGCACAAAATAACGAAACTCGTTACCGCCCCTGTCCTCCATTATACACATTAGTTCAGTATTCTATCATAATACATAACAGTTCTAGAACATCGTTTTCCAATCTCAATCCGTTATACACATTAGTTCAGTATTCCGTCATAATACATAACAGTTCTAGAACATCGTTTTCCAATCTCAATCCGTTATACACATTAGTTATGTATTCCGTCATAATACATAACAGTTCTAGAACATCGTTTTCCAATCTCAATCCGTTATACACATTGTCTTATTTGTCTATTTATTGGAATTGCACTGAGAAATGAGAGGTTTTGTGTCATAGCAAAATAGGATTGTAAAGTTTCACACATTTATAGTTTTTTAACGCACTTTCGGCTTTTGAATGTATAACATATTAGGTACAAATCTGAAAATTGAACTAATTTGTTCTATTTGTTCTATTTGATTGATTTTTTTTAATAATTTCGCACAAAGCCAAATAAGGGTTATCTGCCCATAGATGTCTCTAATTTCGAGTTGATAGATTAGTTATCGAATTGTGGGGTTTAGCTGTCATTCTTTTAGCGCGTCCAAGTCCGCAAAGTGCAAAACGAGTTTTTAGCAACTGTAGATCAGTTGGTAGAGCTCTCGCTTACAGCGCTAACGGTCCTGGGTTTAAATTCTGCTCACGGGAGACGTAAAAGTTAGACTATCACAAAGATAACAAAAAGGAAAATGAACAATTACGTGTATAAAAACATTCGTTTTACAATGATAAAACACAAAAACAGCTTTATCAGCTCAAACAAAACTTTTAGCCATGGAAATCTTAAAAAAAAAACACAAAAAACTACTGGCATCTGTAATGTTTATGCTCGTGTCTTTTTCTGTTTCTTATCCACTCCTGTTTGCAAATAATAAAATTATTGCAGTTTCGAGATCCTAACTGAGAGTATGTCAATATTTTAAGTGATTTAGTTGACAAATGTTTAATAGCAAATTACGTTGCCATACACGAAACTTTCAAAATGCAACGCTGTGCCAATTTTGGAGATTCAACACCATAATTATGATAGAAAATAATAATAGTAAATTTATGAAAACATTTCAATTTACTAGATTTTCTTTATGTTTACAATTAAGTATCACGATTTCATTATTTGAGAAGTAATTTCTAATCATTGTTTGATATTATAATTTTAACATCGGTGATTACAAGTGGAAAATCTGAGTAACTTTTGTTAAAAAATATGTTTTTTTTATTTCTTTTTCATCTAACTGTATAGGAGCTTACGCCAAAACATGGCATGTTTGATTAAAGAACTTACAAACTGCATAAACAACGAGATAAAAGAGGAAACTCGAAATATCTTGAAGAAGGCAAGAAAATATGTTGAAAAAGAATGTCATCAAAGTGAAGGTAAGTTCCTGAAAAAGTGTCATAGTGTTTTTAGTGTTTTGTCGTAACCGTTTACAATTGTGATTATTATTGTTTGCTAGCCATGCATACATTTTCAAGTCAAATTCATTTACATATGTCATTAGGGTTTCACAAAATCAAATTTTAAATCAGAATTATATACGTACTATACAATAGTTGAACATTTTGAATTTGTGTTTAGAATGGGCAACGAACCAATGCTTCCAGAAAGCACAGTTGACAAGTTGTCTAGATGATCCAAACCTATTCAACAGAACAACATTGTCGAGAGACACCTGTGGGTAAGTATGGTAGGGTAGAAATTAAGATGAAAATAATCACTCGAACTACTGACGAAGAAGTAATGACAATAAATAGTTAAAACTATTGTTGAAGAAAATTAATGCTAATGATTTGTTTTGTTTCTTTTTTTTCATCTGTAGTTAAACACAAAGCTACACATTGGGCTACTTGCGTGATGTACACAACACGGGTTTAGCCACATTGGGCTACTTGCGTTGTTGTACACAACACGGTTTTAGCATTATAAGCTATATGTATTTTACCCAACTTGGATAATGAAACCTGAATTTTAGCTTTTTAAGTTCCCAGACCTGTCTTTATGATAATATCACTCAAACTATTGATGAAAAATGCTGATAAGCTAGTGGTGAAAAGTAATGTTAATAAAAACTTGAACTATATACTATTGACAAATGTAATGCTATTTGTTTTTAAAAAAATTAACTTTAAACTTGCATTTTATTTTAACGGTAGAATCGCCTATTTGATACAAATTCATAGTATATTACAAGTGGAACATTTTCCTCAACCGCCGTGTTTGTCTATAAACACACATAAATCATCGTTTTAACTCAAACTTAAATTTACAGACCTTATATTTATTTGAACACTTGTTTTTTATCATGAATATTTAACGGACCGAGTGTGGGCCAGTGATTAACCTGCCAGACTGTGGAGTTAAGGGCCCGTGGTTTGGGTCCCGTTGCTGCAAAAAAAAAAAAACGCGCTCGACAATTTGTGTTTAGAATGGGCAACGAACCAATACTTCCAGGAAGCACAATTGACAAGTTGCCTATGGGAATGTTATAAGAGTGACGGTCAACTCTAATTCTTCGGTCTGACAAAAATATCCCAAGAATTAGTGGTAGGTAGTGTTGACTAGCTGTCTTTCCATTGTATAACCTCTTGCGTGTTGTGTGTTTTGTTGTTTTTTAGAGCAAAGCCACATTGAGCTATCTGCTGTGTCCATCGCCGTGAATCGAACCCCGGATTTTTCGTTGTAAATCCATTGATTTACCGCTGTCCCAGCGGAGGACTAGTCTATTGCTTCAAAATTAGAGACGGCTAGCTTTGTGCGAATTAAACAACAACCAGAATTGGTATTATTTAAACTTTGGTAAGAATAGTCATTAGGAATGTGTTGAAGGTGTAATTAATTCTATTCTTTACCGCATCAGTTATTCATCTAAATTCGAGCATTACAAAGTAGCAATAGATAGTCAAAAGTATGAAAATCACAATTGTCTTCAGGTTTTCCTTCACATTTCTCTTTATTATGCCTTTGCCGATTTTAATTACTTAAAAAGCTTCAGTACCTCGCCACCGTAAGCGCTTTACATCGCTGAAAACTCAAGAATTCTTTATAAAGTATCATTCTTTTTGTATAGTTACACGTAATCCAGACGATGTATTATCCAACAACGAACAAATAAACGTAATCTATATGCTATATCGTTGAACGATGAACAAACATATGTGCTCGCTAGGCTATGTTTCTCTACCATATATACAGTCTTTGAAAACTTCTGTTACAAAATGTTGCGAATAAATAATACAAAAAGGTTTCAAATTTATTATTTGACATAGCTGAGTGATAGCACCTTAAAGTTAGGTCCTTTTTAGATGGCCCAGAGCATATATTTGTGTTTCAATATATTATTATTATTTTTTTCAATGATAAGTCGGATATCTATAAACTCTCCATCTACGCTGGCTTTTGTGTCAATATATATGGTTCAATAGTAAATCATTTAGTTTATAATAGTAAAAAGTTATCTATAATCTGAACAAGAATGAGTTATTTGTTCGTTGACAGGAAATATGTGAACTACAGAAACTGCGTTTCGCTGAAGTTACAGGATTGTCTTGCTGAAGCTCAACAATTGGTAGATGTTTTTCTTTTTGAAATTGTTGGAGAACTGATTTGGGAATGTCCAAGACTTGTCCAGATAAGACATAAAAAAGACACTAGCCAGTTGATGGGAGATGCTCCCTCAACTGAAGGTAGGATAAGAATTTGAGTTTGTTTTCAATAGCTTAATGGTTTCGATAACTAACTAAGCATAAATATGTGTGTTTTATTGTACAATTTAAAGTTTTAAACACGTCTATGCTCGTTTAAATGTACTTGGTATAAATGATTTCTAGCTTTATTAGAAATGTAGCGGAGATAAAATTAAATGTTACGTTGTGATCTCATTTCTTTATTAAACAACTTCTGTGATGACAAAACAATTTGAGAACCATAACTTAACTTAATGGACCTAAGTAGATAAGTACGTAATTACTTCGCCCGTGGAAGTATTCTACTCAGAAAAGCCGTAATTACTTCGCCCGTGGAAGTATTCTACTCAGAAAAGCCGTAATTACTTCGCCCGTGGAAGTATTCTACTCAGAAAAGCCGTAATTACTTCGCCGTGGAAGTATTCTACTCAGAAAAGCCGTAATTACTTCGCCCGTGGAAGTATTCTACTCAGAAAAGCCGTAATTACTTCGCCCGTGGAAGTATTCTACTCAGAAAAGCCACACAGAATTATCAGGATAACGAAAATATCAGAATTTAATGAATTTGTTTGAAATTCGCGCAAAGCTACTCGAGGGCTACCTGCGCTAGCCGTCCCTAATTTTGAAGTGATAGACTAAAGGGAAGGCAGCTAGCTCTTGGTCTATTCTTTATAAACGAATTGTGGGACTGACCGTAACATTATAAAATATCCACAGATTGCAAGTCGAGTGCCCTAACCACCAGGCCATGCCAGACCCTAATTTATTGAGACAACAGTAAGTTGTCGGATCCTGCTCATTCACCATGGCATCTCTCTCAGTTTCTTTGTTGTAGGACTGACTTGGTCAAAAAATGCTACGTACTGACAATATTTGGTCTCCAGCAGGGTTTGAAACTCACCGGAACGCAGAATCGGTTCTTTTTATGGACTTCGAAGTAAAGTGCACAGCTTTGTGGGATTGGGGGGCATAATACATAACAGTTCTAGAACATCGTTTTCCAATCTCAATCCGGAATACTGAACTAATGTGTACATCGGATTGAGATTGGAAAACGATGTTCTAGAACTGTTATGTATTATGATAGAATACTGAATTAATGTGTATAACGGATTGAGATTGGAAAACGATGTTCTAGAACTGTTATGTATTATAGTGACACTGGTTGCCGAACAAGATCAAAGACTACATTCATTCTTTATAGACTTTTCTTTCTCTTTGTATTTTTTTCATATACAAATTCAGCACAGTCTGAGCCAGGTATTTCTTGAGAGAAAAGTAAAATATCATTTTAGCTCAAAATCTCTCAGATCAATCAGTATAAATAGCCAAAAAATAACTTGTTATAGTAACTGCAGAATATATAAGTACAAGTTGGTATGTGTTTGTATATGCTTCATACTTTATTTATGCAGGCTTTCGGAGCGTTGCGAAAACTAGAGGGTACGTGATATGCAAAAGGAAAACTTCTATAGTAGAGACACTCTGTGGTGCACTGTTTAGCCACCAGAGGGTTGTTCAGGCACAAAGGTGCTAGATCCTTACACTTCCTCAATACTAGCAACAGAAGAACGAGTGTTGAGGATGCCAATAACGCCAAAAATTGAGTTTCGATACCCGCAGTAATCAGAGCTCAGATAGCCCATTGTGTAGTTTTGTGCTTAACAACAAACAAAATAACAAACTTACACTGGTAGAGCGCATTGAGCTAATTTTGCTGTATATACGTAACTGCGCCAAACACTGTTTTTTATAGCTAGCACTCTGACAGAGACACAGTTGTAAGATCAGTGACAAGTAAATTAGTGGAACATTCCTTCAGACCAGAAGCGTATTAGTTGATATTATTGATCAACCCCTGTGATGTTCAAACAGAGCACCACAGAGTGTCTCTATCACAGACTTTTTTCCTTCCTATATCATCATCTACCTATACCCTTGTTTTCGCAACGTTCATACAATGTTGCATGAATTATGAATTGCCCAGTATAAATGTATAAACATATTACTTTTTAAATTTCTAATGCGATACCCAAGGGTTGATAAGATATTGGTAATTCACTATGATATTATAATGAATCATTTTTAGCATCTACGTTTTGATTTGGAATCTATATTAGATAATTATCATTTAAATTTTGAACTGATGCCTTTTTTAATATACTTGTACTGTGCGAAGTTGATTAGGATTTTAAAATTAATATAAAGCAACTTTCTTGGCTCGTATAGTGTAAGAAATTCACGAAAGATGGCGTCGACTCAACTCCCCTGCTGAATAACTGTTATCTTTTTCATTTAATCATAAACCGTTTTCCATAGAAATCAAATTTCTTTTCTTTTTTTATTGTAAACAACTATCACATTATCACAAAATACTTTTAAAATGCATCCGAAGCGAAACGGCCATGCGCATTGTGTTGAGTTTAAGAAACAGCAGGGTAAGTCTCTGAATATTTCCAGGTAATAATGATAATTCATTGAAATAATTCATTTCTTAAATGAATTGAACGCATGTGCCATATCTGAACGCAACAGTTACTGGGCTTTGACTACTGGTGTGTTGAACTGTCTTTCTCTAATCCGATATACACATTAGTTCAGTATTCTATCATAATACATAACAGTTCTAGAACATCGTTTTCCAATCTCAATCCGTTATACACATTAATTCAGTATTCTATCATAATACATAACAGTTCTAGAACATCGTTTCCAATCTCAATCCGTTATACACATTGATTCAGTATTCTATTACAACTATTGCAGTCTTTGATCTTGTTCGGCAACCAGTGTCACTACAAC
>NW_013666198.1:97045-101944 GCF_000517525.1 Limulus polyphemus | reverse complement strand
GTTAATCGCGACCCGATAAACTACACACTCTGGACCGAAAAAAAAAATAGCATACATTCTAGCGGTTAATCGCGACCCGATAAACTACCCCCCCCTGACCGAAAAAAAAAATAGCATACATTCTAGCGGTTAATCGCGACCCGATAAACTACACACTCCTGACCGAAAAAAAAATAGCATACATTCGTAATTACGTGTACATTTGTTTAAAAAAAAACGTTTCCACTGAGTCTTTTACGATATCTAGAGTGCACAGTGATAACGTGCTGAGACGGGACTCCCCAACTGGAAGGAGGAGGGCCCGTGCTTTGGCCGATGCTAACATTTTCTAGCGTTTAAGTAAATAAATGATTCTTCAGGACAGCGATAATTTTCTATTATGGAGACTGAGTAATTATTTATTGATTTAATTCCCGCTCTTTATATAGCATTTTTCGTTGATATTATCTATACAATGGAATTAGTGGTTGTAATTTGTAAATAATGAACTTATGTAACGATTGAAGAATGAAACTGATCACGCTGAAAAAGGAAATTGAAAGTGTGGCTAAAGTATACAATGTAACAAGGGAATATCGCCTCATTTAAGTTAAACACTTACAGAACTGTAGAGTCCAATCGGGTGGGATTCGAACCTGCTCTTCTGGCTCACTTCTTTATAAAATTCCAACGTGTCAATACTGTACGCTTTAGCTGGAAATCGAAAATTTCATTGTTTGTTATAAAATGTAAGTTCCAGTAGTTTTGTTTTGATTGGTTATTTAGATGGCAAATAGATCTAGTATATTATAGATATGATATATTACTGTTCCAGTTTACTTGAAGAAACTGAGTTCATAGCGGTTTTGTTGCAGAATCACACATACCTAGAGTTGGGCAGCTGTTAAATATTTCCAAGAGGGCATAGAACACGAAAAAAAAGTGGACAAACTGATTACTTTATACACGTGACAAATTAGCTTAAGAGGTTTGGAGCGAAACATGTCAGAGCAATATGTTACTGCGCATGCTTCACAGCGCCGGAAAGTAATATATAGACGTACTGTTTACTGAGTAACTTAAGTTAGTTACTCTAGCTGTTCACCACCATGCTATCAAAATAACAACAACAAAAATATCGTTGTCACTCAGGCAAGAAAACATGTTTGGTAAAATTAGGTCAGCATGAGTAGGGTAATAACTAATATTTGGCGCCATCAAGCTCGACGGCATTATCTAACTATAGGGGTCTCCCCTTGTGTTGAATAATTACTACAAATTAGACAGTTATCACTGCTGTTGAAAATGGATATTGATTGACTATCTGATTACTTTTAGAGAATAAATTATGATTGTAAAATAATATAAGGTTGAAACTGACACAACATATAAATATATTAACGGACTAAACATAATGAGTCTGTTTGACAACAGATAATTTTGTTAAGAACAAAATAGGAAATGATTTAAATATTAATTCTTATCTTCCAGTCTCCAAATTGTCTGTAACTTTGAAACTTGACATTCTGACTCAGAAATTATATATTTCTTGGTATTATAGTTGATAAGGGTAGAAAGTTATGGCCAGCATGGATAAACATAGCACCAAAACACATCAATAAACTACAAACAATACAAAATTCATTACTCACTACTGCCCAAAGTACCCAGATACATTTCATCAACATTTATGCACAATTATGCAGGTATACAAACTATCTCTCATAGACTCCTACATAATTCGCTAAATTATTTCGCGAAAAATTGGCACAAAAAATGACCTTCTGTGTGAATTAGATCGCTACTGCATATATGAAGATAGCCCTAAGTACTTCTCATTATTTGATATATATATATATGTTAAGAATAAACATTTAATACGGCCACCTAACGGTAGACTAAGAAACCCACTATAGTTTTAAGCTGACACGACATCATTAAAAAAAAAGTATTTATGTAAATTCTCTTGATTAATGTATGTGAAAAATACATGTGGAACTGTTCTCCATGTGCAGGACTTTGCATATAGAGATAATGTATGTATTCACACGAATATAAGTGTAAGTACCTACATGGACATTACCCTGAAAAAGGGGTCAGGGTAACCACGGGATACTCTGACCCTCATGTAGTATTTAAATTAGTATTCACCTGAAACAGCTGCCATCTACCAGGGAGGGGGGGGGGGTAGGAAGAGGTCATTTGCACCTGACTAATCCCAGGTCTATAAGACCTAAACACCGATCAAGAGAACGACCAACCACATAGTTGAGAATGTCCAGCAGCAAGTCGTAGCTTAAACCTTGGACCTCCGATCAGCAGCAACGCACGATAGCATTAAGTCACGCCTGTCCCATACTACTAAATAAGAGTCCACTTTCAGGACACTCTTTATTTCCGTTCAGTCAGTAATAATTGAAAATGTACGAATATTATTAACAGTAAAGTTTGTGGTCACAAGTTAAATTGGAAATGACCACGAGCAGTTTTTCTTGTTGAACACTTGCGAAGTATACGATATTAGCATTTTATTGACTAATTTTTTGTTGTTGTTGTTTACTATGTAGATTTGATATGCTTAGCTAAAGTTAGCAAAGACGTAACTAAGTGCTCTGAAGAATCCTATGACTCGATTAAATCGTCAGAGAAAGAAACGTCCAATAATGAAAAACAACGTATGATTTGTTGGTGAGTAGTAGTACTTTGAAGTTCTTTATAAACATTATCTTACATTAATTCACGTTGTGAATATTTTATTTGTCCCTGAACTTCTCCCACAATTTAAAGCTTACAGGAACAAACTTAGCAGCCAGACTCGTGGGCGTCCTTATTTATAACTAAAACACGCCAGGAAGTTCATCCAAATATAAAAAGGATATACGATTAAGTTTTCAGTATCGCTAAGCTCAAATATGGCACTGGATTTTGTGTTCCTGGTCCATCTTGGGATCTTTTGAAACTTTGATAATATTCCCCACCCACAAACTATCGGGAACAAAATGACCACATGCTCAGTGCGAATGTTCTAACTTTTTTTTTTCTTACGGGTACGAACTCCCATTGGGGTAGCTATATAAGTTACTTGGGATAATGGAAGAGCTTGACTGGTACACTGGACCGCTTGAATCATAATGAGGGCCTTTGAACCCCACGGCAGAGCGTGAGTATTTTATGTTACATAAACTCTAATGTTTCTACTTTTAGATTCTATAGTAGTTATCATTGATCTATCACTTGTGCAAACCTCAGTTTAATTTGTATCATATAAACTCTAATGTTTCTACTTTTAGATTTTATAGTAGTTATCATTGATCTATCACTTGTGCAAACCTCAGTTTAATTTGTATCATATAAACTCTAATGTTTCTACTTTTAGATTCTATAGTAGTTATCATTGATCTATCACTTGTGCAAACCTCAGTTTCATTTGTATCATATAAACTCTAGAATCTAAAAGTAGAAACATTATAGTAGTTATCATTGATCTATCACTTGTGCAAACCTCAGTTTCATTTGTATCGCTTTATCTTCTGCTCGAAAGCTGTTTCTCCCTTTTTTTTCTTTTTCGATTTCTTTAGCACAATGAAAAGGTTGGAAGACTGTGTTGATGACATCTTGGAGAAAGAATGCAAGAATCCAGACGCTAACCTATTGAAGAAAGCACTGGGAAAATCGGCAAAAAGCATGGAAGCGGCTTGTAAGGACTTCGACATGGACACTTGCGGTGTAGCCTCGGTTTCACCGCAGATTGTCTTAATGGCAGTATTGTTACTCAGTTGCATATTTTTTCTGAAAACTCCCCATGTAGCCTGAGATTTTCAAAGAACGTCTGCATTTAATGAATGTTAACACATATTCATAAAGTATTTACATTTCAAACCCAAAACCAATTAAAAACAAAACTATTAAAGATGACAACGGTCTAACAGATTAAATTAAATTATTAGGCAAAGTGTGAAATAAGTTACGTTATTTTTGTTAAATAATAGTATGCAGAAATAATTCATTTTTACTGAAAATCAAATTTTCATCGTCTATGGCATTTATAGGCTACTCTTTTAGTCTAGACTTAATGAACTGATAAATAAAGACTACATTTCATATTTTTCTGTGTTGTAGTCATATAGTATCTGTTATTATAGTCGTTCTTTCCATACGTGTTTTTGTGATTAAATCAAATATGTAATTTGTCTCCTATACCAAATATTTCAGTATAATAAATACGTTTCAATATCTGAACCAAACAATGTTTTAGAGTATCTGTAATTATTTCTATTACTAATAACCGTATGAACGTTTGAGTTTGCCACTTCTCGGTACAAACTCCCGTTTGCCATCCCTATGCAAAATACTGTAAAAGGCAATTTATTTTTTAGTTTACAATTTATATCGAAATTGCCAGAGGCTGGCATTGTGTAAGAAAGAATAATAAAGCAAGTACATTTCTCGCGTTCGTTAAAAAACTAACAAATGTTTGAGGATCAATCTTTTTTAAATGAATATACCTCAGTCTGAGGTTGCCTTATATTTTCAAAGTGCTCGTTAGCATCAGTTCAATTGTTCGCTGGTAGCAATTAATGAGCCATATTTCAGTTATATCCATAGTTGTGTTTAGAAACCTCAGTGTTTGCAAACCAGTCAAAGCTATAAAATTAATATATACACCTGGAAAAAAGTTAAGCACCCCCGTGTTTTTTTCAAGTGATTCAGATTCGACGTTCTTGTGACTGATTATAAATTACCATTCAATCTAAACGTGTTTATCAAATGAAATTATGCATTATTGGGCACAAGAAAACATGATTATCACCGTAAAATAACAATTTTTTAATTTACATATCATGACATCAAAATACGGACAGGTTTCACGCTTAAAATTATCTTTAATAAGTATATTCAGTGAAAGCTCAAAAACGTTAT